>NC_089811.1:5981948-6152310 GCF_029633855.1 Hoplias malabaricus
TGCTCTGTGTGTGTGTGTGTGTGTGTGTGTGTGTGTGTGTGTGTCAGCCTAAAGAGGACAGTTGTCAGAATGATCCCCCACCCTCCTTTCACTGGCCCAGAACACAGTCAGCACTGGAAGATATGCTCCACTCAGAGTGGTAAAGGGAGTGTGTGTGTGTGTGTGTGTGTGTGTGTGTGGGGGGGGGGGGGGGTGAGAGAGTGAGAGAGAGAGAAAATATGATTGAAAAGTTACAGCACAGGACCTGAAATACAGATAGACAACAGAAAAAAAAGGAAATGGCAGGGGAAAAGGAAGGATGTGAGTATTGGGATAGAGAAAGAAACAAAGAGAGAGAGAGAGAGAGAGAGAGAGAGACCAACAGACAGACATACAGATATGATAGGCTATAGGTCATTTATCGAGCTCTACCACTGTGCTCTCCCAATAGGTAAGAATACAATTTCAAGCCATTTACCAGCAGAGTGGTGTGAGTGAGTGTGTGTGAGAGAGAGAGGTGTAAAACCCATGTTATAGCAAGTGTTCTATAGAGTCTCACACATGAGACCTGGGAGAAGAGGGGAGAAGAGAAGATGTTTACAGAGGTCAGGCGCAAACACATCTTATGGAGGAGAAAATGCTAGTCACGTAACTTATCACCATTAACACAGGCAATCAGAATCAATTCATTCTCTCTCTCTCTCTCTGAATGAATAAGAGTGTGTATAGTGTTATGGTGTGTCTATCACCTATTAATATATATATAAACATATATTTAATATATATTAAAAAAAGAGAAGTAACAAGAAAAGCGTCTCAGAATGAGATATGATTGCCAGCCAACACCAAGGAGACATTAATTAACAGAAGAAAAAGCAGTGATTTTTCATGATCGGAAGGAAGTGGAGTTATTTTCAGTGACAGGAGAGTCACACACAGCTTAATATGTTCAATAACAAACAAATGGGAATTGTGGAAGCAGATGCTGTAAGCAGTCTCCAGAATCTGCAGTAACTTCTGGTTCTTACCTGATTAGCAGATATTTATCTGAGTGCAGTGCAGGATCGGCCAAATATCGCTGGGGAACAGGAAATCAGGGGCTTCATCTCAATAGTGTACTACACTTTAATACTATACAGTACAGAGTATGTACTAATCTTAAAAGCATGACTGCAGCAGCAGGCTATAGTAAACAAACAATTAACATACTACACCATTTCTTACTAAAATAATGTGATGAATAGTTTCTATGACAGCACACATCACACAAAGCGACAGCTGCAATGCTGCCAACACCCCCCCCCCCTCCCTTTTTTTTTTGTCTCTCCAAAGTTTGAATGTCTTAGCTCTCTTCCCCTGGCATGGTGTCTTTGTGCTGTAGTATTACTTTTATAATCTGTAAAGTGCACTAAGTAGGACGATTGACAATATTCGGGACAGAGCCAAATGGGTGTCACTTGAAGCTCCATCATTTAAGAATACTGAGACATTTAGGTCTAAATGTAGCATCACAAAACAGATGTAAACCTGAGAACAGTTATATAAACCTTTGTATAACATGATAATTCCACACAATTAACATATGAGATGTAATCCTTACATTCTTGATGTTTTTGGCAGCCTTAGTAAGTGTTCCAGTATGTGTACTCAGTAAATGTATGTGTCCACAATGTATTTACTGCCTGTTGTATAAGAGTCCATGTCAGAAGGCTCAGAGCAGGGGTCACACCTGTCTGCCTTTAAGTGGGTCCTTGTGAAGCAGTGCTGTGTTTACGATGACACCGTTTCATTGTCGGCAAGTGGAGATTAACGTTTTCAAACAGAGGACATAATGTAGATGCTTTCCTCTCGTTAATGTTGTAGGAACATCGTGACCTGTGGAGAGGTCAAAATTGCATCTGAACTCCACTCTGCAACATGTTTGAACCCATGCATCTGCTCTTCTTTATAGCCTAATGATGAGCTCTGACGGTGCTTACAGATTCAGCTAGACTAGATTTATGTAAATACTGTATATCAAGCAATGTGCATTGCTGTTGGAGCAGTCCTTATATTTGATTAATTTACTTACATATTGTGGCCCCAGCCCGCCAGGACTGGACAGTGGGCACTCACCTACCGAGTGAGGTAACCAACCATGGATGAAAAACAGAGGCAAATGCTCTAAGACTGCAAGGGAAGCTCAGCTTCCCCTAAAATGTCAAAAAAAATGTGATCAAATGTATACTGTTGTGTGTACATGTCATTGAATAAATATGCACTACAACGCGCTCAACTTTTGTTCAGAATCAGCTTCTTATCACTGGTAAAGACGCAGCTTTCCTCTCAATCATTCCCCCAGCTTCACAGTGCTTTAAACAGTGAGAACGCTGAGCATCCACAGAGTTCAATAGCGAAACAGCGAAACGAGACGAGTCATTGGATAAATGCTGGGCTTTGTCCTGCCCATGGGATGCTCAGCGTCTCTGGGGGTCTATGGGGCAGTGGGCTGGCCTCGGCTGGCCCGGACGCTCAGCTTCTGCATGATGATTGGATGATTTGTCAGCGGAATGAGCGAATCAGCGATCCATTGGTGTGAAAATCCGTGGGAGCACAGGCGGACACACTTCACATGGGCCAAGGCTGTTTAAGCAGCCTAGCTCTGCTGGCCATTGAGAGGACACTAGTCAAGTCCCTGGAAAAGACGCCTTGTTGGTACGACAGGGTCACAGATCATTTTCTTAAAAAGGAGCAGAGGGTAGAATTTACGTATATATAAACCGACACATTTCATGATGTAGGCCGAAACTAAGCTTCCCCTCCTTGAAAGACCAGCATCCGCCACTGGATTACAGTATCTGTGGATTTGAGTCGCTTGTGTGCTTTATAGCACTCATTTTAATAACTAGATTGCACATTGGTTTTTGCAAAGAGCTTATTATATTTGTGCAGCTCTGGACCAACCACCTGTAGTCACAGCTGCTCATGGAAATGACCAGGAAAGTAAATGTTGACCAGGGTTACTTAGGAGTGTTTTTCCCAGTTGGTTAATCATACATTACTGAAAATAGGTTGAGCAAACAATCAAATGTAATTGAGAAGTGATGAGGCATTATGAATCTAAAGCCCTTCAAAACACTTTGGACAATTCCAGGCCTGGCACAAAGGGCAATTTCGCCACAAACTGAATGCAGGGTACAATTTCCATTTCAGTGCTTTGCATGGAGAGCTGGACTCACAAAATGATGGTCCCAGAAACAGAAGCGCTGTCAATCCAGTGAATTTTATTAGAAGGAATCGTTTAGCTGTCAGCCAATGAGCACTGAGCTGGATGGGAAATAACTCTATGATGGATTCAAATATTGAGATAGAGGGGAAAAAAAAGAAAATAATTAGCATATTATAATCTTTCTGGAAAAATATACGTATTTGCTTATAGATCTAGGTGCATTTGCAGAACAAGACAATTCTATTTCTCTTTCTTCCTGTCTTCCTTTCTTCCGTCTATTCATTTGTTTTCTGTAACAATTTTCTCCTGATCAGGATTGTGTTGGATTTAAAGCCTACCTGCACACTCACCCAGTCACCAACACACAGCTGTGGACAATTTCACACACCCAGTCACTCAACCCTGTGGGAGGAGACCTGAGCACCCGGAGGAAACCCAAGCAGGCACAGCGAATACACCAATCTCCTCATAGACTCTGACCCAGAGTGGGGATATGCTAAAATCTTAAAACACAGGCAAGTCACTACGTAATCGCTTGCATCTGATTGGCTATAGAGCTGCAGCAACATCTTTGGGTCAAAGTATTTAGTTTCTTCAATTTTTCAATTAATTCCAGCCAAAATTAAATAAATTGTATACTTGCCAAATATAAAATAAGTAAGCATCGTCAATGTCTGAGTGGCTCAGAGCTGTAGCTCCATCTTCTGGACAAAACGTTCATCCATGTTCTTATTTATCCAATTACCGAGAGCCACATTCCTCATATTAAAGGTGGACCGCCCAGAGACAAACGGTCCCGCTGGCTGTCCAGTTGTTTAGAGCAGAGGGCCATCACGGCCCTGTTCATCCATCACTAGGCTCATTAGGTGCTATTAATTGGCCAGTCATGTACCATGGAGCATTGTTTATTAATTAACATCCCCTGCCCATTACATCCCTTCGGCATTTAGAAGAAAAATGGTGAACCATTAGCCAGCCAAGCTCCCGTAAGGGCACCTGCTGCTACGAAGGTGCGGTCACCTTAAGACAAGCTTGTGCATATGTCTGCAGAGTTCACCAAGGTTAGAGTGTCTAAGAAAAACAAACACAGTAATCCCTTGGACAGCACTGTGGAGATGCTTAATAAGTGTAATGAGAAACACCTTGGATTGTAAACGTCTGTGCGTGTAGCCTCATTAGCGCAAACTTTCTCATTAATCATCATGAGCTTTAAGAATTGGCAAGATTTGTAATGGATGGGTTGTCATAATGATTTATTGGCACAGTTAAACCTATGCTAGTCATCTGTGGCTAATGGACCTGCTCTTGTATGTTGTAAAGAAAACTGCCCCTTCAGTTAACTTAAACAAGCACTCTATATGCAAGTTTACACCTGATATAATAGGGAATTCAGCTACTTTACGGTGCACCCACAGGGGATGCAGAAGTTTAATCTTGTACTGAATATTTCATTCATTCATTTCTGTGACTATGTTATCCAGTTCAGGGTTGCAATGTGTCCGGAGCCTACCAGTAATCCCTGGGCACCAGGCAGAAATACTCCCTGGGAAGAGAACCAGTCTATCACAGTGCTTCACACACTCACCCAGTGCACCTAACAACCAACCAACGTTTCTGGACTATTATAGAAAACCAGAGTACCTGGAGTAGGCCTATGGAGGACCAGAGATGCCAAAATAAAAGGTGTGCAAAAAAATGCAAGATAATAATCCATATATATATATGTTTCAATAAGTAAAAGTGCAAATTAATAAAAACATAAATGTAAAAATGTGGAAATACAAAAGTAAATGTAGTAATATGGAAATAAATAGCAATTTTCCAAGAATCAGGAACAGAACTGGTTCAAGAAGCAGAGGGTTTTTTTTTTTTTTCTTTTTTTTGGTGGAAAAGGGCAAATAGATGTTAACTCGATGTGGAGGCTGAACCAAGAAACACAGGTCCCTGGTAGTGTGGCCACAATGCAATGCCACTGTGTTGCCCTGTATGTTGAATATATCTAAAAATGATAATTTAACATTAAACACGATCAAATCACCTATATGTTATCTTAAGGTCATCATGCTCAATGCCTAGCATGGCCTAGAGGGGTATCCTCCATGTTACACACTGTAAATCAGTGAAACAGAGCTCTAACCCCCACATGTAAGAAGAGGTTTACACATTGTTGTGTATTTCTCTTTCCCCAGTTGATGAGGCATTAAGAATATAAAGCCCTACAAAGAACTTTTGACAAAATTCGAGCCATAAGGCTATTTCACTGCAAAATAAATGCAGGGTTCAATATTCATTCCAGTGCTCTGCATTGAGAGCTGCACTTGCTGAATTATGGTCATAGCAACAGAAACACTGTCAGTCCAGTGTATTTTATTCAGAATGACTGTTTTTTGGACATGGAAACATTTCATCAAACTTCCTAACACTTTCAGCAGCACTGAGTTGGATTGGGGGAAATACAGCAAAAATGTGTTGACTCTTGGTCTGCACCGATAAATCTAAAGCCCTACTGGGATAGTATGAGTTTATCAGGGGGATGTTTGGAAAACTCCTTCATCCAGACTGTGTTAAATTTATTACAAAATGAGCTGAGTCTAGCCTCAGCTCTCCAGCCTTGGTTCAAGAATAAGCCAGTGTTTTTCTATAAAGCATGGAAAACCATGGGGTTTAAATCCATTTAAATCCAGACGGGACTAATGTTATCAAATGCTGAATTTGTTAAAATCTTAAGTATTCAAGCCTGTAATTTTCTCAGAGGAGGACAGAGAAAAAGAAACACTAATTGTGTGTTTTCCACTTAGTACATATTATTAGGTATTATATTTAGTATCTGCTCACGCATGGTTCCAAGTGAGGCGAGTAAGGACTATGACGTGAAAATCTTGCGATGCAATACGGGCATCCAGGACAAATAGCCATTTATAAATTCTCTGGTCTACAGCTGCAATCATATTTGTTTCTATCTGACTGAACAGCTCATACATATACACCATCTTTCAAAGAGGTTTAACCGATCCATGTATTGGTTGGAGAGGAAAATAAATTATCAGGTGAGAGCTGAATGGTGCAGTGAGAAATGAAAAACTCTTGATGCACGGCTAAACTCTGTTCAGTCAACAACACCACCACAAATACATAGTGTATAAACAGTACAATGTTACTGCCACACTTTGGGGTGAGCCGTGGTAGTGGAAAACAAACTACTTAAAGTAGGGTGACCAGACTTCCTCTTTTACCCGGACATGTCCTCTTTTTTAGACTTAAAAAAAAATGTCCGGGCGGAATTTCACAAACGTCCGGGATTTTGTTTTTCTAGAGCTTACATAGAACTTCGAGAAGTTTCGTTCACAAACTAGTCCCGCCCTCCCCTACTCCGATTGGTTCGCTTGAGTGAGAAGGGGGCGTGGTAAAGTAGCCTAAAATCTTCCTATTTGGACGGTCTGACTGTAGCGCTACCGTTATTGGTCGATAACCTTCTCTGTAAACATTTAATTGGTCAGTCTGCACGTCAGTAGTCCTTGTTTACGCCAGGGAAAGCTCATGTACCCACCCTCATCTCGATCTGGTCACCCTACTTAAAGGTAACAAAAAGTGTCGAGTAATGTACGTACCAGGCTGTGGAAACCCACCATAATGCTACAGTGAATAAATGCTACCACATTCCCACAAGAAAATCTTCCAACGTCTAGTTTAAATCCTTCATAACAGAGTAATCTGTAACAGCAGCCAAACAGGATCTATTGCCTATTAACACCCTTCATTTCACAAGAAATTTTGAATGAGACTTTTCCACAAACTACAGTCAACACAGTGTACAACAGACACCCTGATCACACCTGGTAAGATGCACCTCACACTTTAAGAGTTTGAGGTGAGATTACATGAATGTGCTTTCCCACCAGGTCTGTGCAAGCTTTCAGGACTTTGCATGAGAAATCCAGTTCAGCTCTACTGCCTCTGACTCAGCAGAGGGAACACCACAGTGGAGTGAGCAGAGTTATGAAAGTCAGATTTCTCCAACTGCCAAAGACTAAAGTATGGAAATGTACTGAGGGCACAGCAGGGTACAATTCCGCTCTCCGTTCAGCTCAGTTGGTCACAGAAAAGACAAGAGCAGGACAGGACAGGGAGGTTCTGGAGGGGAAACATGAAAATAGGGCAATTAAATCATCAAGGCAGCCTGTCCCACTCCTCTATTGGGAAATAGTCTCTTTTAAAGCAGAGATAAAGCAAAGGATTAACAAGCCTTGGCTGCAGCTGGTGTCACCCATGATTGCCCTTAGTGGCTTTGGCACATTTTTATGATCAACTCCAGGATTCCAGAAATAAAAGCTTTCCACTTTTAGTGGGTTTGGTCTTTTAGCAAACTGTTTATGATTAGACATGATATCAGGTTTGAGTGTGTGAAAATGTTCACAGGCGTGAGATGCCCTGTGATGGAATGGCGACCTGTCCTGGGTGTGTCTTTCTGCCTTGCACCCAATGATTTCAGGTAGGCTCTGGATATACCACAAACCTGATCAGGATGAAATGGTTATATAGTGTAAAGGATTGAATGAATTAATGAATATTCAGAACTCCACTTGACATCAAACTGTGCAAAGATTTTAATTATTAAAGGCAAAGTCAACAATTCTGGTGAACTGCTGTTCTTTATTTGTTTACATTCATAAGCGCCACATCCTTAAAATGTGGTTAATTTGAGAGAAACATAACAGCAACAACAACAAATACAACAAAAGAAAAACTTTAGGAACTGTGTTTATATTTTATTGTGAAAGCATTCAAGTCTTCTATCTTGATATCTATGATTGATTTTGTAAAAGACCATGGTGTGACTGTTTAAAACACCAGTTTTTAGTCTAGAATATTCAGAATAGAGGTTGCAGCCCAACTTTTTTTTTTTTTTGGTTGCTGTTTGTAATTATGGCTGTTCAGAACTCTAGGAATCAATTCTAGGAAGAGACATGTTCTTAATCAAAACATTTCTCCACTGATCTCTAGTTTTACAACACCACTGCAAAAACAAACTATCATATACGGATATGTGGTTCATCTTCTTCACTTTGCTCTTCACTTCATCAGCACAAAACAGCTCAAAGACTCAATGACTGTCACTACCTTTTCATCTCCAGCAGTTGAGCACCGACATTTCCATTTCATGTTTGTTCCAATCTCACTTCAGTGTGCGATCAGCTGTCGAGTAGTTAGCACCATGTTTTCGTGCTGCATTTTGGTGTAAGGGAATCTTGTCAAGTAAACTGCTGTTAAAGCAAGGTACAAGCAAAAATGGTACAAATATGTGCTGGTAAATATTGCAGCCAAATATGCCGTAATATAGACCAGAGCTGGGTTTGATGCCATCATTTCTGCAATGGGAACTTTACTTGAATTTACCCTTCTGAGTGAAAGCCAATAGATTTTGTAATAAATACTTCCTCTAGGAAGGTTGAATATATTGCGGCTGATTTCTACCAGCAGTTTGCACGTCTGTGGAAGTCAGCAGGGATTCTGCGTTATCCTCAGTTCTATGTATAATGGGTCTAGTGTAGAAAACTTTGAACCAGCTACAGTGGAAATGTGCTGTAGTACTCATGAAAGCATAATCCCTAATCTCTAGATTCGGGCTAAAACCATAGCTTTACATGCCCCATTCTACTTTTCTGATTGGAATCTTGAGAGATGCCCATTTCAAGCTGTTTTCTTTCAAGGACCTGTGCTGACTTGACAGATAGCTTGCTGAAAAATTGACAGGCCATAAATTCCCATTGGTTAAAGTTGAAAAATCCAATATTACGCTAGCATTTGACCACTTCTGCAAAACTTTCATATTGCTGACCAACGGAATGAAAAATCACGCATCTAATATCTGATCACTGGTGGCCTGGCAACTGGAGGTGCCTCCAAACATCAGGACAACAGCAATTTAACTTCACTGTGTGACTTTGGTTTAACCCAGTAACCTCACAGAGCCAAACATATTGAGAGGGAATAATGTGGAGATACACTGACCAATGAAGAACAAGTATGTCCGTCAGCATAATATGAACATGAACTGTTGTTTACATTCTGTGAAAGTTTTTTTTTTTCGATAGGTAGACCAACAGAAACAGCCCTAAAAAACCTATACATTGACATTTAAGGCATTTTCTGCCTTCTCATTTAAAGTTCACCATTTTGACTAGGCACATTTTGTCTAAAAGCTGCTGATATACATTATTTCCTCTCCCTCTGATTGGACAGCACTAGGCATGAAGAGGGGGGGGGGGGGCTGTTTCAGTTTCCCTCAGGGAACTGTTACATCCACTCAAGCACAAATAGCTCATTTAAAACCATTTGTGTATAATTAACATCCAAGGAAAATGGATTTTCAGTTTCCATACTGTGAAATGTCACAAGTCCCAGTTTTGGCTCATAATCAGATTTACAGTAACTCTTTCAGTGATTACAATCACTGAAATATTCTGACTGTAGATTTGAAACACATCTGGAGGCATTAACATAATCCCTGCTTATAGAGCTCTGATTAAAAGGGTGCTTTTAGTAATGTAAACCACATTAAATTTGCTTGTGGTGAATATTACCTTGTTTTAGTGGGCAATGCAAATGAGAATATATCCCGTCTGCTCCACTCACACCAATACATCTCTTTATTATGGTTCCACCCACATAAAAGCAGACTTTGCCTTGAAATTTTCTGACAGCTGTGATGTAGCCTTGGGCTTGCAAACCAGCCAGAAAAAAAGGAGAGAGAGAGGGAGATAGATATGTGAGACTGAACGTGTTTGGTCCTGGGCATGAGCTGCCCTATTTTCATGACACACAGTTTGTATTTTTCTAGAAAGGAAAGGTTACACAACAGGGAAAAAAAAGACAGTCCAAAGGGTTTTTATCTGTGAAATGTTATGCTGTAAGGCAATAATGCCTAATGAGTCTGAGGCTTTTCTCTTAGACCGCAGACTTATCCAACCACCAATCCCACGAGAGAAATTGTCACTGAATGTCAGCAGACCTTTTCATTATTATTTTCCTACAAATCCTCTTACTCCATTACTCCACTAAACAAATTTTCTCCAGAAAAGCCAGATTCTGATGGGTGGTGAGAATAAACATGAGCTCAGTCTGCAGCAAATGATAAGGTTCCTATGATGACAGAAATCTTAGCTTGAGTTTTAAGGATTCTCCTGGTCTCTGAAATGGGCAGTGATAGTACAGTGTTGTTAAACCAATACAAGAGTGCAGTACTGTATGTGTCATATCTGTAAATGTCTCCTGGACACTTTTGGGGAGTGACAAACACACAGGCCAGCAAAAGACACACAAACACGGCCTAGTGACAAACACACAGCCCAGCAACAAACACATGGCCCAGCACCAAATCACACAGTCAAGTTATAGACACAGCATCAAAAGCACAGCCCAGTGACAAAACACAGTCCAGTAATAAACACGACCCAGTGATAATCCACACGGCCCCGCAACAAAACATACAGCCCAGCAACAAACACACAAACATAGAGCCCAGCAAGAAACACACAAACACAAAGCCCAGTAACAAACCTCACAGCCCAGCAAAAAAAAAAAAAAAAATTTTAGTATTCCAACAAATTCAAGACTTGCGGCCAAAAAACAACAGCAACTGGTAAATATTTGGAAAAACATACCTTTTTTTGCTAGCTTTCAGTACTGTAAATGCAACACAGTCCAGTAATAAAATACAATCCAACCATGATGAGTAACCTCAGGCTGGTCTAGTGTTCTATGGCTAAAACACACAGTCCAGCAACCACCAGTGTCGTTACACAAAGTCCAGCAAACAACACAGCCCAGAAGCAACTGGTACATAATATAAAACAAATTAATTGGTGGAGAGTTTGTTACACACATGTGCACACAACAAAGAATACCTAGCAAACAAACCCACGTTGTATACAAACACAATCCAGCAAGACAGGCCAGCAACAAAACACAGGCTTGTTATAAACAAAGTCCACCAACAAAAGACAGCCCAGGAGTATCTACAAAGCAGGATTTCTGAGTTTAATTTAAACTCAAATCAAGTCTGTCCAACAAGTAAACAATTCCTATTGGACAGTCATCAACTCTGGGTTTAATTTACCTGGCTAACATGGTCTGTGAAAGCCCTCCAGCACAACACTGTCTAACCACAAAGACCAGCAATAGAATCAAACATTTTTAGCCTACCTCATGTGAAGTTGTTGCAAATGCTCCAAACTGACTCTAGACTCCAAACTGTCCACCCTTCAGATGAAATTGGAGGCAGAAAATGAAGAATATGAAGCTGTGTCCTTTTATCCCTTATGTATTCATTTTCTTCTGCTTGCCAAGCCAACATCACAAATAAAGTAGCATCTTCTTAATGATATGCATGTAAAATTAGAAATAAACTGAATATCAACAAAAAAATATAAAATATTAGGTGGTAAAACAACACTGGTCATATTCCAGACAGTCAAACTGCTATTTCTCTTTCCATATCTGTTAAACCAGCTGACAATTTACAAACTCTTAAATTGCACAAAATGGCTGCTATGTGGCTTCCTGTGATATATAAAATGGCTTCCTGTGGATATCTTTCTATGCCATGCCATGTCCAATATTACACTCAATAATCATTACAAAAATATTTTGGATACAATAACCAGCACCGAGTATTTAATATAATATAAATAGCCATTTACAGAATTCTTTATGGTGCTTGTTAACAGAACCAGATCTCCTGATGTCTACAAGACAAACATAGCATTTACTGTTCACCAATAAACTTAAACAAGTGCTTTAATGTTTTGACATAACACTATATTTTGACATATAATGATATTTTGACATAACACTACGGCTACACTATGACTTGATTTAGTCTAAATCTAAATCTAATCTCCAAACTATCGAATCTGGCAGTGCATGCTTTATTTGAGTTAACTTTTGGATGTCTCATTCCAGCACTGTGAAGAATTTTGATTCTGTATATTTCTCTACAACAACATTTTATATCTAACTGCTATGTATGGGATTGTTTACATCTTAGCAATTTAATTATGTGGAAATATGAACAAGTCAGTTGAAAAAAAGTATTTTATTACAGTCAGCAAAAACACCCATAGGGTACACAGCTGAGATTATATTGAGTTCAGTCTCCATTCATATTCTATTCAAAAAAAGCAAAAATCTTTGCCCTAGAGATGGTTCAGTCTGTTTTATAATGAATCCAGTGCCTTGCTGAAATTATGGGTGTGACTTGTTTCACAATGTCCAAGAATGTGCCACAAGCCGCATAACTCAACCACATAACTCAATTGAAAATCTAGGAGCTGCTGGTAACACTCTTATGTCTCTTCAAGACCAGCGTGAGGAATGGGATGCTGCAATATTTTATGTCATGCTCTTATTCATCAAAGCTGTACAGGGTACTTCTTGACTACAGGGAACTTAGGGGCGCTTTAGGCTTGGAATCAGACACAACACCAGGGTTTATGTTTAATTCTGCAGCAGTTATCTGATTTTGACTCTATGAAACAGAACATTAAACTTGTTACTAAAACTTGTGAAATCTGATTAGCACTCCTGGTTTTTATAATCAAGTTAGGTTAATAAGTGCACAATACATTTAGCAGTGTTATCAACAAGATCTCAGACAATCAGCAAAAAAGACAGCAGCGTTTCTTCATTCATTCATTCATTCATTCATTATCTGTAACCACTTATCCAATTCAGAGTCACGGTGGGTCCAGAGCCTACCTGCAATCACTAGGGGTAAGGCAGGAATACACACTGGAGGGGGCACCAGTTCTTCACAGGGCAACACAGACACACACACACATTCACAGCTACGGACACTCTTGAGTCCCCAATCCACCTACCAACGTGTGTTTTTTGACTGTGGGAGGAAACCGGAGCACCAGGAGGAAACCCACGCAGGCACAGGGAGAACACACCAACTCCTCAAAGACAGTCACCCGGAGCAGGAATCGAACCCACAACCTCCAGGTCCCTGGAGCTGTATGACCACAACACTACCTGCTGTACCACCGTGCCCCCAGCAGCGTTTCTGTTTGTACCTTTTTGTATATGAGACCATTCCCATGTGAATGAATCGTTTATGATTCTAAAAGTACTATAAATCATAACATAGAAATGTAAGGAATATCTGGGCTGCTCCTTTTTTTGTCTGTAAGTACTTACCTTGGTAGATCTTGTTGAAAGCACTGTGGGTATTATAATAAACAATTTAAAATTCATAGCTTCTGTAATCACTACAAGTGAGCAGAAAGTGTGCTGTACACTCTTGTGAGATAAAGTTATTTAGCTCTGCTAGGGAAAAGAACCACACGCTACTTCTACCAATAAGTGATGTTAAGGTTACTGTTTATTGCGTCAAATATTCAGATTCACACATACACTACATTGCCAAAAGTATTCACTCACCCATCCAAATAATTGAATTTAGAAATTCCAATCACTTCCATGGCCACAGGTGTATAAAACCAAGCACCTAGGCATGCAGACTACTTCTACAAACATTTGTGAAAGAAAGGGTCGCTCTCTGGAGCTCCATGAATTCCAGCTTGTTATTGTGATAGGATGCCACCTGTGCAACAAGTCCAGTCATGAAATTTCCTCCCTACTAAATGTTCCACCATTCCACAAGTTCTTTCTAGTGAACATTATGAAAGTTATAATTTATTCGAATTATTTTATTACATATTGGCTAATGATCACTCTGTCTAGGTCCCGATGGAGGTCTAAAATTTTGCGGTGCCTCTCTAAAAGATCTTCCAGGAACCTTTTGTTTTAGAGTGTACTCACGGAATGTTCCCGTCCTAATTACCGTTGTCAAAAAAACTCAGTCTGTTCACTCGTATTGTTGTTGTTGAATAATTGAATGTCAATGCCAGCTTATGGAGAATATCTTCAATGAATTATTGGTTTCTGCTGAGCCAATTATCCAGGATGCTATACCCTTCATGGCCGTGTCGTTCCAAGAACTGTTCTTTGTCAGAGAGATCTCCATCCTCTCAGTTTAATCATCCCTCACTCTCATTATTCGCAGCTCTTGTATGAAGTGTAGCAGAATTCTGTCTTTGGATAAAAAGCTCAGAATGGGAGACAAGGCAGAGCAAGTGCTCTTCCACATGAAAATGGTCTCTACGATTTAGTTATTTTTTTAATGAAAGAGCTGTAATGGAAGATTCAGCTGGGTCACTGGCAGATGGCCTGTGTGGGAAGGCGAAGAGTGGACGCGGGTCAGAGCTGAGGATCAGAGTCTGCTGCTGGTAATTAGAGCTTCTGCCAAGTGTCCAGCCATTGTCCAGATGCTCAGGTGAGACGAACAGGTGAGACAGAGGATTGACAAGGGAAGACTGCATGTCTGAATTATTTCTCATCTCTTGAATAAAATATCCCTGTAGCCTGTTAGTGCAGAAGATGAAGAACATGGATGGGATGTGGGGCTCAGTAATGTGTTATTAGCTTCTCGTTTTCACTTGTTTAATTAATTGATGAGGTTATTATATATTCTTGCTTTGAGCAAAACACTCCCCGACGGTGAGACTACTCTCTGAAAGCAGAGTTTGTGGTTTCATGGAGCCTCTGAAATCATATAGCTTTATTGCTGTAGTTTTATTTCTTAATTCAGTGAATACTAGATGCTAACAAGTGTGTGCTAGTCACTTAATTTGTAGTACCAAGTGCTCACTTAGCATTTGTGGTCACTTTGTAGTGTCAGGGGCCTTCCCCAAATAGTATCTGGTCCTTTTCTCTACACTCATTGTCCATTTTATTAGATCCACTTTGTAGATATACAATTAAACAGCCCCCTTCTTGCCCCCATCTTGTCCTTCAATAGTCAGGATCCCCAAAGGGTAGGTATTATTATTATTATTATTATTATTATTATTTGGGTGGTGGACTATTCTCAGACCTGCAGCGACACTGATATGGTGGTGATGTGTTAGCGTGTGTTGCACTGATACAAGTGGCTCAGACACAGCAGTGCTGCTTGTGTTTTTAAACACTCTATCAGACATCCATACCTAATTGATCCACCTTGTAGATGCAAAGTCACGCTGTTCATCCTCGCTTTCTTTCTCAGTGGTCACAGGATGCTGCCCACAGGATTCTGCTGGCTGGATATTTTAGTTGGTGGACTGATCTCTGTCCAGCAGTGAGGGATCTCCAGCAGCACTGTTGAGTCTGATCCACTTATACCAGCACTACACCTTCTAGGGACTGACTTTGTATTCTAGAAAACAGTGATTCCATTCTTTTTAATAATGATTTCAAACAGTAGTGTGTATCATTTTCATTTGATGAAGGTATATGAGTTAAACGTTTTTCACTACACTGAAAGTGTTGATTTTTCACACTTTCAACATAAAGACGTGTGTGAATAATGTGAACTTTGAGGAGACAGAGGGAATAAAGAAGTATTTTATCTGGTAATTTTTTGCACCTAAACCCCAGTTAATTTGATCCATAACCTGGACCATTTGCGACCCTTTCATTTCAATCAAGCTCTACTAAAGGACTGCTGTTTCACAGAAGGGCAGATGAAAGGGTCTCACTGCTGTGCTTTTTCTTGAGAGCTGATCATCTCTATGCCATCACCACAAAAGCTTATCCTTCATAAAATATGAATCCACAATCATCCTTTTGATCAGCGATGCTCAAGTAGCATAACGGATGAAATATTTACCTCTTGTGGAAGCAGGGTACAGTAGCTGTGCTGTTGTGTCACTGCAGTGAGATGAAGGAGAGGTAAACTGTTCTGCATCTCAGCCACAGCAGTCCAGATCTAAAAATAACTGGACTTTGGTCCTGTCCGTGATGCATGACTGGACAGATTTCATGCTTCACTGATGAGCTCATGTTGCACAATCTTCCACCTGAGGGATGAGAAGGAAACAGATCAGGAATGAGGGCCTCTCCCCAGGCCTGACCTGCTGCAGTCCTCCAGCAGCCTCTCTGCTTCCTAAACTGTGTGAACCAGAGAGGACAGCTGGACACTGTTCTTGGATGAAGGAGAATGAAAGTTTGATGTGGGTCAGATGTGATGCAACTGCAATTTGCACCCTAAAGTGGTCTGAAATTGGCACTGTATTTCACCAACAGAGACACACTGCTGTTGGTGTAGTGGATAACACCACCTCTACACTACAAACTACACTGCAGCTCAGATCTCAGCTTGGCCAGGATCACCAGGAAATGTCAAGCTTGTGACAACCGAGGAATGCTTTTTGGTGCCATATAAATCCAGCTACAGAACATTCTCCACGAATCTGAATCTGAATCAGGCTGATGCCCTATTTCATAATAATCAACCCCCAAAAAAAGAAAAAAAAAACAAGCCAAATCAAATGTGACACAAGAGTAAAACAGTACACCAACTGAGAGGACAGGTTTTGGTTTATTAATCCACAGAGTAATCTTCTGAAAACTATGACTGTATCCCCAAACTGTTCGTTATGTACTATGTACATTAATGGTAAACACGGGGCAGGCTAGTACACAGAATATTAACATACTACACTATTTTGATGCTAAACTATAAAAATTAGCTGTAAGAATATAAACATTTTTCATCTCCCTCTACAGTTTATAGTTAAAATGGGGGAGCAATACAAACTGATAAAGTCCCAGGGAGAGAAATACTTTGATAGCCATCACCACAGTAGGGTATGGTATTGCATGGTTCTGTGAATAATCAACCCCAGGATTCTGTTGGCATACCGGTTTCCATTTCCCATCATATAACAGAACCATGAAAGTGGACGGAGCATCTGGAGGCTGTGTTTTGGATATGTGATTTACCCCATAACACTAATGAAAAACGCAAATGAACAACAGTAGCGCCAATGGAGAAGCTTCCGTTTCTGATTTAACGTATACTCAACTATGAGATTACACTGTTAACAAAAATCTGGAACCCAGCTTCAAGCAAATGTTAAGGAATCACTGAACCTGCTCCTCTGACTGTGGGTAAATAAGGGCTGGTACCTCAGCAGCTGACAAATCAGAGCTGTTTGTTTTGTTCTTCATTGTTAGTGACTCAAACCTTCCATATCTTCCAGTTCAGCAGTGACATTAAAGTGCTACTGGTTGTTGCCTTGTAGAATGATTCTGTGATGGTTAGTGATGGTTATATTTAACCAATCGGTACTCAGCCCTGCTTCTAGCTCCTCCCATAAGTTCCAGCTCCACCTACTTGGTATCCAAATCCAGCTCAGGCACTTGGGTATGATACGGGCTTCTTGTCAGTGGAACATGGAACAAAACAAGAAACGCCATACGAGATTAGGTATGTGCATCGTCCTTTTGTAGAAATCATGTAAGCAGAAAGCTTCCTATTTATGCCTGAAACAGACATAAAAGGCATGGTCCATCAGACCCTTGCTATACAAAGGCTTATACCAGGAAGCTTTTTACATCACCTTACATCACAGTAGCTATATTTCACTTGCTGTGAAAAAGATTATGATTTGCTACAGAATATTCAATCACTGTGCAGTGCTATACTCTCACTCTGGTGCATTCTGAGGGAAAAGCCTACACATTACGTGTTGATAATGAGGTTTGATGTTGACCAGTTTCTAGTTATTTACACATTCCTAATTTAACAGACCTTATCCAGTTCATTAAACTTTCAGGAGGATCTGAATGGAGGAATCGGGTGGATCTGATTAAAGCTGCAATAAAACTGTGACTTTTACTAACTACAGACCTGCAGTTAGTAAAATGTGGTTAGTAATCAGCAGCGGGGAACCCGGAGGGTCTTCTAGTCCTTCAGAAAAACCTAACGAGCCTTAGGAATTATGAAATACATGTGTGATCTTTGGTTCATTTTTATTTCATAGCACCGTTATGCTTGTTGCATCTTAACTCTGTACGTAGTGTTGTCATATTCTTAGTTCTTGGTTTTGTGTTGAAAGGTTAAATTTAAGATGCTGGAATAACCAGAGGAAAATGTTAAAACAGCTCTTTCTATTCTAAAGAAGATAAGAGAAGCTTTGTCTTTTGAAAACCTGCCATTGTTAATAAAAACTGTTCTTAATGACAGACTTGGGTAAATAAATAAAGATTACATTTGAAATTTGAGCCTAAAATATGAAAGGCATTCAGGAGCTGTATGTACTAAAAATATAATAAATGAACTACAAACTGGGCAGCACGGTGGTGCAGCAGGTAGTGTTGCAGTCACACAGCTCCCGGGACCTGGAGGTTGTGGGTTCGATTCCCGCTCCGGGTGACTGTCTGTGAGGAGTTGGTGTGTTCTCTCTGTGTCTGCGTGGGTTTCCTCCAGGTGACTGTCTGTGAGGAGTTGGTGTGTTCTCCCAGTGTCCGCGTGGGTTTCCTCCGGGTGACTGTCTGTGAGGAGTTGATGTGTTCTCCCAGTGTCCGCGTGGGTTTCCTCCGGGTGACTGTCTGTGAGGAGTGTGGTGTGTTCTCCCAGTGTCTGCGTGGGTTTCCTCCGGGTGACTGTCTGTGAGGAGTTGATGTGTTCTCCCAGTGTCCGCGTGGGTTTCCTCCGGGTGACTGTCTGTGAGGAGTTGGTGTGTTCTCCCTGTGTCCGCGTGGGTTTCCTCCGGGTGACTGTCTGTGAGGAGTTGGTGTGTTCTCCCCGTGTCTGTGTGGGTTTCCTCCGGGTGCTCCGGTTTCCTCCCACAGTCCAAAAACACACGTTGGTAGGTGAATTGGTGACTCAAAAGTGTCCGTGTGTGTGAGTGAATGTGTGAGTGTGTGTTGCCCTGTGAAGGACTGCCGCCCCCTCCAGGGTGTATTCCTGCCTTGCGCCCGATGATTCCAGGTAGGCTCTGGACCCCCCGCGACCCTAAATTGGATAAGCGGTTACAGATAATGGATGGATGGATGGATGGATGGATGGATGGATGTCTTACAATTAAAATATGTTAAAAAATTACGTATAACACCTTACACTTAATTTTATGTGATTGCCAATATAAAAATATGAATTATCACAGAAACTCATTTGTAAATTGGTTTCATTTTGTAGCACTTTCAGTAATGCAGTTAGCCCTCTCAAGAATTTGGAGACATTCAAACCTAAGTAATCTGAAGCTGCAAAAATACTATCCACGTATAAAACAGAAATAGAGCAATATCATCATCTCTGTTCATGCTTTTCAACATTTGGTGTATCTCTCCATTGTCCGAAAACTCCAGATGCTTATTTACTGCCATGAGCAGAGAGAGAGGGAGCCTAGCATACCAGACTGATACAGTGTGTTGCTTAGCCATTTACTGAGACTGGGGCTTTGTAAACTCTTTAGACATGTTTTGAGTAGCAAATGGTGAGAAAACACCTCCAGAATTTTGTAAAAAGTGATTTTAGATTATAATTGTGAATGTCACCTTTAAAACAGACAGCATCAGTCCAGTCTCTCAGCATTGGTGTTCTTCTGAGTGAATTAAATGCACCTGGAGTCAGGTGATGAGAGCTTTTGGAAATTGGTTTCGCTCACACACAGATTCCAATTTTTTTTTTTTTTTCTAATGTTTTGTCTTGGAATAAGATATGAAGATTAATATCACATTCTCTGTAGTGATGAAGGTCCACCCAATAGCTTTGGCATAATTTGTGATCTGAAACTAATCACCCAGCATGAGTATCTGACCTCATTAATGCCTGTGTATGCAATAAAATGCATGTGTGAGGCGGTTACTACAGAATGCACACAAGCTCACTATAAATGCTGTGGTTACAGGAGTAACACTAGGTAAGCAGATATCTAACCTGTAGCCATATAGTACAGCATGCGAAAACATGTAGTGTTTTAAGCAGCAGTCCAGCTGCAGAGTGGCCAGGGCTTGGGGTGGTAGCTCAATAGTCTGAGGAATTGTTCATGACATAACGGGTCATGGGTCTGACTCCAGCAGACAAAATGGAATCGTTTCAGGGAGCAGTGGCCATCTGTGTATCTGTTATGTAAAAACAAAGCTTCAGGAAAACATTGACTTTGGTCGTTTAAAATGAACAGAACCTTGTGCCATAAAAAGAATATTGTTTACATATTACACAAGAGTAATATGTTTATGTGTTTTTTAAACTAAATGTCTATCATCTTTTTGTATTAACTCATTGCCATTGACAAACTGTTTTTTTATTATTTTTTTCTGTTAGCATCCTTATTGAATGTACAACTGTATGTTAGTACTAAGCTAACCTTTTCTAGTTTGCATTTGAAGTTTATAACAGACATTAACCTATATTTTCCTTTATTATTGTTTTACAGTGAGTGTAGCCTGACACACAGATATTGGCATGCTTAAATTATTTGTTGCACTGCAAAAATAGTTATTTTGATTAATGAAATATTTTAGAGTGACCATATATTGTATTTTAAAAATCACTAGGGACATATGTGATTAGGATGTTGGGTCAGGGGGGCTTCAAGTAGGCCTAAGTCGTAGGACCAAGATAGTGAGAGAGATGTGTAAGTGTGTGTGTGTGTATGTGTGTGTGTGTGTGTCTGAGGGCAGGAAAGAGTTAAATATATCCAAAACTATGCAACAATCTTAAGGAAAACTGACGTATATACCAAGACTAATACATAGCCTTAACAGCCTATTTTGTTTGCAGTTCATTCATTCATTCATTATCTGTAACCCTTATACAATTCAGGGTCACGGTGGGTCCAATCATTGGGCACAAGGCAGGAATACACCCTGGAGGGGGCACCAGTCCTTCACAGGGCAACACACACACATTCACACCTACGGTCACTTTTTGAGTCGCCAATCGAACAGTGTGTCTTTTTGGACTGTGGGAGGAAACCGGAGCACTCTGAGAAAACCCACGCAGCTACAGGGAGAACACACCACACTCCTCACAGACAGTCACCCGGAGGAAACCCACGCAGCTACAGGGAGAACACACCACACTCCTCACAGACAGTCACCCGGAGGAAACCCACGCAGACACGGGGAGAGCACACCAACTCCTCACAGACAGTCACCTGGAGCGGGAACCCACAACCTCCAGGTCCCTGGAGCTGTGTCTGCGACACTACCTGCTGCACCACAGTGCCACCCCTGTAAGACATGATAAATTGAAAAGAAAAGAGATGCTTTAGCAATATAGGTCATAAAGGCTATTTACTTGCCTTGGTGAATAAGTATATTTTCATTAATATTGTTGCATGATTTTAGACATAATTAACTCTTTCCTACCCTCACACACACACACACACACACACACACACACACACCCTGTTATGGTCCTAATACTTAGGCCTACTTGAAGCCCCCCAGACACAACATCCTAACCACATATATCCCCAGTGTCCTATTTTTTAAAAACAATATATGGTCACACTAATTCATTCATTTTTTCATTCATTTTCTGTAATGGCTTATCCAGTTCAGGGTTGCAGTGAGTCTAGAGCCTACCCGGTATCACTAGGCAGAAGGACGAGAACACCTCCTGGAGGGGGAGCAGCAGTACTTTGCAGGGAAACACACACTCACACCTAGTCAGTCCACCTACCAACGTGTGTTTCTGGGCCATGTGAGGAAACTGGAGCACCCAAAGCCAGGCTCGAACCCACAACCCCGGGTCCCTGGAACTGTGTGACAGCAACACTACCTGCTGTGCAACCATGCCGCCCTGGTCACCCTAATATATTCTATTAATCAAAAGAACAATTTCACAATGCAAAGAGCCCTTTAAGCATGCAGATATTTTATGGGGCATTTGTGGTTCTAATCCAAACAATAACCTACAAACAAGTGCAGTCTTGTACAAACATACATTAATAGACAAAGGGCTTCTGAACTTAAACAAACCAGATAGAACAGCATTTCCCCACAGTTGTAGATGTCTCCTTTAAGCGTGGGCTAAAACACAATTCACTGCCCACACATTACCCACATAAGAAGTCATGGCATGATTGATAAATCTAATGAATCCCCAGCTCCAGATTAGCTATGGACAGTCCAGGGGTCTGTAGGTACACCATGTTTCTCCCTTACATAAGCACACAGTTTCCAAACCAACACCAGCTACAAATATTTCTCCACATGACGCCCTGCTAAAGGCAGAATGGTATTTGATAGGCTTTAAACAAAAGTGTTCTGTTCATTTGCTGACCAGCATCCTCTGCCATTAAACGTCTATTCTTCTTTATTAGTGGCCTCATCGTGTTAATGATGATAAATTGCCCAATAAGGGGCCAGGCCCCTCTCCATTATCATCCCACTGGACCATCCAACATGTCCATATCAAATTAAAACAAACAATTAACTGCAGCCTTTCTTTAATAAGCTTGCTCAAGGTTATTCTTGATAAGATCAAGTTAAGATCAGAATTATTAGGCTAGCTGACAGGCCTTAAGTTCACCGGGAAATGGGTGGAAACCCTCAAGGCTGACTGACTATAGTCTTACCAATGTGTCCTGACCCGCTAGGAACCGCTACAGCGGTTTGATAATGATTTAACCTTGACAAAGACATAAAGAGATTTGGATGGCTGCTGGTGAGGCCCTCAATCACCGAGGCAGCTCTATGTGCAGCCTGAGGCTGTTTTATGGACAGCAGTAAAGGCATCACAAGACTCTTTTACATTTTATGGCCTCTTTCCTACAACAAGGCAAACCCACTTACCTACCTGCTCTGAACCTGAGACACACCTTACCCTTCTTCAATGTGACAATTGTTTCATGTACAGTTAGTCCTGACCACACATGGATGCATGAGTGTTAGTAATTAAGAAGATAATAACATTAACAATCATAATTTGTACAGCTTTATTTGTAAGCTGTGGCTGTAAATGTAATGCTCTAAACGTGTCACAATGGCTTAAAAGTCAATACCAATTACGATCTACTTTTATTGCTGTCTGTCTACAGTTTAATAATCACAAGGACACCAAGCGACATTGAGGTGCAGCACATCCACACCCCCCTGTGGAGCAGGTCCTAAATATGAGTGAGCATGTCAGAAATAGCATCTCTTATGAGGCGATTCCAAACTGCCTGTGATTTTGTGACTTGGGTAGGTGAGGATTGAGTATACATGTGATTAAGTGAGTGAGTGTGTGAGAGCATATATTTTAGTGAGTGTGTGAGTGTGTATGCGAGTGACTGAGTAAGTGATTATGGGAGTGAGAGAGTATACATGTGAGTGAGTAAATGAGTGATTATGTATATGTGAGTGAATGAAATGAAAAATCAGCCTCCTTCTGCCAGCCTCTGAGTGGCTAGTGGACGTATTGACTTAGTTATTGACTGTAATTCAAAAACACTGATTTAACAAACTCTAGTGATGTTTCTCCGATGATGAGGTCACAGATTATCACACTTGATGTGTTAAAATTAAGTCCACAAGGTGAGGAGCCTTATCCAGAATGCATCGTGTTCCTGGTTCCTGTTGCATGCTAGCTGTTAGCTGCAGGAAGTGCACTGCATCTGTAGAAAAGGAGCCACTAACGTGCCGCCATGCTGACTTAATTCATTTTTAATATAGTTAATACACACCTGTCCACTTCCATCCTCCGTCACCGGGGCTTCCAGTGTTAACGGCTGAATGACTGCCACCCACGTACTACGGATACATGAAAAAATCATAATTTAGGGGGTGGATGCCGCTCTCATTCATCTTCCTAAACTGTTGAGTGCTAGAATGAAAGGGCCCTGGGTGGCAGGAGTGTCAGGACGCCATTGAACGTGTCGGAGCCCAGCTACAAGGGCAATGTAAGTGGTCGGGAAATTGATTTTAACACACGGGCAAGTGTAACCTCTGTGAATAGAAGGGTCAAATGTAATCCTGACTGACGGAGACGGTGATTGGTGGAGACCGCCTTTGCCGTGTGATGAAGATTGCTGTACACAGCTCCTGAGAGATGTGCGGGGCTAGAGGACTGAATGGAGCATCCGTGTGAATGTGGAGCGTGACACAGGTGAGACCCCAGTGCTCTGAGCTCATATCCCACTAAATGGGTTTTTGACACAGAGGACAGAAATCACAGATGATGCAGCTCCTAGCTCCTCTGTCATTTACCGCATAAAGGACCAAAGTGAATCACATTAAAATATGAAAAACAATAATCAATTGCGCAGTCAGCCGTGGATTTCCACAGAACACGCGACTGTGTAAATCCTGAATGTTTAATAAGATCATGTATTTATGAATGAGTTTTGTCATAAATAAGGCTGATGACAATATGTAAATACAGCAGACTGTTAGATAAACAAGAAGCTGCTAGACTTGTCTGAAAAGTCCTAGGAAAATTTGGGGTGGGAGGGAGTGAAGGAAGATTGTCTGTCTCCTCCCTCAACATCCACAGCTGAGGTGTCCTAACTATGTCTTCTCTTTCTCACCTTTTCTTTCAGACATATAGACATATATATTTTTATATATATATTCACCTACACTAACGAACATTCCAAGATACGAACCTGGCATTTGAATATTTTTTTGCCTCCACCAACGAACCATGACTCTAGAAACGAACTCGAGCCTTCACCGAGCCGGTGGCTGGAAATGGCCCCTGACCCCAATAGGCGAGTCTCTCAGCGCGCCCAGACTTCAGTGAGGTTTTAAGATCAGCACAGTGTAGCTTTAGCAATTTAGCATTAGTGTAAATAGCAGACATTGAAATTCGTGCTAAGTTAAGTCGTATCTACGCTTCGTCTCCCCACATTCACCCACCTACTCTCCGTTATCCCCCCCCCCACCTCCCGTCATGCAGCCAGTGCCTGTGTTACTCCTCCAGCCAGTCGTCACGTCTTCAAGGTAGCGATGTGTAACCACTTACAACTTTATATTCTTTTTTATTACTGTTACCACTGTATTTCATTTTTATTTCTGGTAATGCTACATGCATTTTTTAATAATTTGAGAGTGTTGTAAACATATATCAGTGCAAAAATGGTGACTTTCGAGGTGGGGGCTGGAATGCATTAATTGCTTTTCCGTTATTTTAAATGGGGAAAATTGACTCGAGAAACGAACTTTTCCACTTACGAACCGGGTCACGGAACGGATCAAGTTCGTAGGTAGAGGTTCCACTGTATATATAACTTTTTTTCCCAAATTTTTTTGGAAAATTCTCTTATTAGAGTGTGTTTAATCCACTCACACTCATTTATTCAATCTTTTTCTATAACCACTACATCCTGACCCGGGTCTCAAGATTCCACGCGGAATCTTTAGGCAATAATCACACAGAAAGTCCATGTACAATGTTAATTGTTGGAAAGTGGAGCACCTGGATGAAACCCAAGCAGACACAGGGAGAAAACACAGGCAGTGACTTGAGGTAAGGCTTGAACTCCTGAACATGAGATCTTGTGTGGCAGCAGCAACAAACCAAAATATTCTCCACCTTCCCTTTGTAGCATTATGTTTTCATTGTATTTGTAACATACTGACATTTTGGTGTAAATTATGATCATGATAATGTATGATTTCCACAATGTATGATTCTCTACACACTACCTTAGTTATGATCTAAAACTTAAGGACCTATACTCCCATCAGTCGCCCACGTTTGTGAAGCTAGCGACCGAAGAGTTTTGCAGACAGCACTCTACAGTAAGGGTGTTTAATATTCAGACAGCAGGGTTTACTATTTGCTCTGTGGAGGGTTCTACTCATAATGGAAACTTCTTTAGCCTGTAATTAACTAGGAGGTGATTGATATGCTTGGCCCCAGGGAGGATAAACACTAGATGAGGATATGAATGTTCCATTTCTCTATATTTGTGGAAATTAATGAAATACAAGTCAGCCCCAGTCTGGACACCTTGAATTGATGTGGCAAGGCAGAGCTGAACAAGAGGTGTAGTGGGAATCAGAGAAACACTGAACACTCCATGACAGAGAGTGACTATTTCACCACTTAACCCGAAATCTCTGTTTTGGTGTCTCAATTCTTGCTGGGAAACAAGGGTAGAGCCATGGGGTAGAGTACCACTTGAAACAGAATTTTTTCAGGGGCACACATGGGAGAGTTATGAATACCTTATGAGTCTCAGAAAATATGGCCATGCAAGTGACTAAATAAGCCACAAACATAAGTTTTTCCTCCTTTTAAAACTGTGATAACTTTTTTTATTATTGTACAGGGTGGGCCATTTATATGGATACACCTTAATAAAATGGAAATGGCTGGTGATATTAACTTCCTGTTTGTGGCACATTAGTATATGGGAGGGGGGAAACTTTTCAAGATGGGTGGTGACCATGGCGGCCATTTTGAAGTCGGCCATTTTGGATCCAGCTTTTGTTTTTTCAGTTGGAAGAGGGTCATGTGACACATCAAACTTATTGGGAATTTCAAATGAAAAACAATGGTGTGCTTGGTTCTAACATAACATTATTATTTCATGAGTTATTTACAAGTTTCTGGCCACTTAGAAAATGTGTTCAAAGTGCTGCCCATTGTGTTGGATTGTCAATGCAACCCTCTTCTCCCACTCTTCACACACTGATAGCAACACCGCAGGAGAAATGCTAGCACAGGCTTCCAGTATCCGTAGTTTTAGGTGCTGCACATCTCATATCTTCAATCTTTGCCTTCAGATGACCCCAAAGATAAAAGTCTAAGGGGGTCAGCTTGGGAGACCTTGGGGACCATTCAACTGGCCCACGACGACCAATCCACTGTTCATCTAGGAATGCTTGGACCTGACACCCATAAAATAGTGGTGCACCATCTTGCTGGAAAAACACAGGAAACATGCCAGCTTCAGTGCATAAAGAGGAAAACACATCATCATGTAGCAATTTCACTTATCCAGTGGCCTTGAGGTTTTCATTGATGAAGAATGGCCCCACTACCTTTGTACTCCATATACCACACCATACCATCAAAATGTGCAGCACCTGAAACTATGGATACTGGAAGCCTGCGCTAGTATTTCTTCTGCAGTGTTACTATCAGTGTGTGAAGAGTGGGAAAAGAGGGTTGTATTGGCAATCCAACACAATGGGCAGCACTTTGAACACATCTTATAAGTGGTCAGAAACTTGTATTTAACTCATGAAAGAATAAAGTTACGTTAAAACACACCATTAAAGCACACCATTGTTTTTCTTGTGAAATTGCCAATAAGTTTGATGTGTCACTCTTCCCATTGAAAAAAAAACAAAAGTTGAATCCAAAATGGCCGACTTCAAAATGGCCACCATGGTCACCACCCATCTTAAAAAGTTTCCCCCCTCCCATATACTAATGTGCCACAAACAGGAAGTTAATATCACCAACCATTCCCATTTTATGAAGGTGTATCCATATAAATGGCCCACCCTGTATTTTAATGTGGTTTACGTCCATTATGTCCCTTTACTTCATAACAAGCACAAAACATCATTAGTAGTTTGCCGATGTCTTGCAATATCCAGTTCTACCTGAAATCTTGATGCAATTACATTATCGCAGCTGTGGCTACTGCAATATTTAATGTCTAACTGGAAGTTTCAAAGAAAAGATAAGGCTGCAGCAAAAGCAGCTGAATTTAGCTTCATATCACAGAGAGTAAGGAGTGGCTGATAATATAGAATTGTTGAACACTTTTTAAAAACAAATGATGCCCTAAATTGAATTACACTAAAGTCCAGCAGCACTTTTCCGATACCACTGCAAACAGCTGAAATGCTGCTCTGTTTGGGATTCACCTGCTCAACATTGTGTAAGTATCTCTGATGCCTACCCATGTCAAACATTTGCCTTAACCATAACTATAAACCCTAAGCCAAACTCTAATCCTAAAGCCTAACGCTGTCCCAAAAGTTTAGAAGAAAAGTCTCCTACAAGAGTCTACAGCCGCGCTTCTATAATTCTTCTTCGGGTACATAATAAAGAGTCTGCATGGATTTAGTGAAAGAGCACAACCAGTGGACAGGAGCTTAGTGACCACAAAATACCTACAGGTGAAAACAAACCATGTCATAAATTATTTATGAATATCGGGGGACCTCCTTTTCATCGTATACACACTACTTTTGAAGGTCCATGCAGAATAATGTGCAGAAATCATTCTAGAACAGTATTAATGGAGGTAAAAATTTAAAAAACATGGCGTGTGTGGAAATATTAATACCTACTCTATGGTGGTCTTTTGTGGATCCAGATCATTGAAGTACAATGTGAAAGGGGGCCATAAAATATGCCAAGGAACACATGGTCTACTGTTTGTATTTCTGGAACTACAAAGTACACCTGTATGGTCAGAAGTGGTAATAAAATGGACAAATATTATATTATATTCATATCATATTTTATATTTACAAAGTATGGTATTGTATTTGAAAATACTCAGGAAAGTGTAAATCCATCAATGTAACGAGATTAAAGCTCACTCGATACATCTGTCTAGAGATTAGAGTATTGTATAAGAAAGTGTTATCTGGTTTAAGTCTTAGCATCTCTTATTTTTATAATAACATTTTTATTAAGTGGACATATTCTGACTTTACATTTGTAACAGATTTAAAATAAACAATGTTGATCATTTCAATGTTGAAATAATAAATATTACAGTCTTCTTGTTGATAAGCTGTACATCTGTTATTGTTTTACACTGAACAGGCGTATGCAGTTTGCTCTCTTTGGAACTGGTGACAGTAACCAATGAGAGCAGGATGTGAAAATTAGCTTCAGACTGGTGCTTTAATCTCTTGAAGCAACGTGGAGTTCAAAACAAAGTACATATCCCAGCATTGTAAACCTCAGGGGGGTTTCATTGTTCTTTACATAATGCTGTTCAAAATATATCAAGACATTATGCATCAGCTCTCACTAAACACAAAAAAAAAAACTACACATAACAGAAAACCACGAAGAAAAAGAGCTCATCAGAGCCTCAAAGCCCTCCGTAAACGTTTGCCTAGAAAGAAGGATAAAGCAGAATGAGGCGCGTGTCGACAAATGATGACGTATTTTTCCCAATGCACTTTAACATTTAAGCGGGATACAAACGAGCATTTTGCAGTCTCCACTGTGTGAAGGAAATGTCACAGAAATGTTACTGTTTAACAGCTAAAAAGGTTCCTCCGACAGCATGCCAGACTTTGATGTGAAGCCTCCTCTGAAATGAAGGGAAATAATATGCAGACAGAATATTTACAAAGAACTTCTGATGCTGGAATATAAATATGCTACTGACATTCACAAAGACGTCTTTTCTAAATATTTTATTTTCCCCCAGAGAACAGTCAAAGGGCCACTCTCTGCAGTGGTCATCCATATAAACTCTTAAGTTACATTTAAATGTAGGTCCTTACTCTTCTTCCAGGGTCTGATAAAAAAAAGTTTTCTACACAATGGCCCTAATTCATTAAATTATGTAAACAAAAAAAACAAGTGCTGGTTTTACTGTGCTGAATCATGTATCAACTATTCATGATCTTACTCATCAAACTTCAGTATGATATGGAAACAAGCAGTAAAGCATGCAGTTCTTTCATTAGTGGGTCAGTAATAAGATGGTATTCAGGTGCTTAGCCAATGGCTTTCCCTTCTGACCAAATCTTATAGTGTTATAATTAGAACAGGAAAATTATTGTGAAATCGTCAGTGATTGTTGATCAGTTTGAAACTGTAGAATGATGTCATCATGTGCTTTATGTGATTTATTTATTTATTTATTTTTAAATGATATATTTAAGTAGTTTGTTATTGCAGTGGAGTTGAGGTTTTACTGAACCTACTGTTTATGTGATATTTTTTTGGAATTTATCAGTTTATAAAATAAAAGGGCAGTGTAATATGTTGTTAAATGGGACAAAGTGTCAGTGAACTGGGTGTTCATCACAGTGTACCTGTAAAAATAACTACAAGCACTACAACCATGTGCGTGGATTATTAATGTTCTTGTTATGCTATATTTTTGTTCTTGTTTTATGAAATTATTCATAATATTGGTACTTTCCAATTATTTAATGAATATCAAGCATTTCTTCATGTTGTTAAACAGTCACACTCAAATTTATACACACTTGTATCAGATGTAAAATTGATTATACAAATAGGGCAAAGACAAAACTGATGGATATCAAAATGGTCAGTACAAATTCTGTGGGCTTGTTTCAGATTGGATATTATATTATACATTTGGCAAATATATGACCAAATTTGTAAGCACTGCTTTGATTATTCTTTGTTTCAGAAAAAATGTTTGATGAGCAGGTGTGCATGGCATTATAGTATATGATGATCATGGAAATTACTATAATTGAAAGCATTATCTGTTCTTGTCAAAACTGAATGTTTCTTCAAAGAGCGTTTCCAGAAAGTTTCTCTGTAATACCAAAGGCTGGACTTCAGTGTTAAAAGCCTGCAAGGAAAGTTCCCAAAATGGTTCTTGGCTTGAATGTTTGGTTAACGTACCTATACCTATATTAGGTGAATTGAATTAAAAAATAAAGCTATCCTTCACTCTTACAGATTCACACATTGCATTAGAAACATCCCTCTACTGTAACCAGCCATCAGTGTAAATTCACAGTGCTGACAGTAGTATCGCATTGATGATAATGACCTTTCTTAGCAAGAACAACGCTCATCATTAATAGTAGCCTTGTTACTAAGAGACTTTAGATCCAGGCTTCAATCAGCATAGAGCATCTAGCAGAGAAGGCACAGTATGACAGTCATGAATCCTGTTAAGCTTAAGAATCCCACCATGAGACCCTCAAATACATCACAGGCTTTATGGTCTTCTGCGATTATCCCTTTCTGACAATCACGTCAGATCTGAATCTCTGGACTGTTGGATACCCTACGTGTCCCCAGAAGACTTGTTGTGAGATTTAGCTGTTAAAGCAGGGTGGACCGTCCTGACAGCCAGAGCTTAGCAGCAGTTATTCCTCTTGGGGATGAAAGGATGGGTGATAAGAAGAATGGGGATGGATTGTTGAAAGTGTGATCAGGACGGTGAGCAAAGTGTAAGCCATGGGAAAGTGGCTCTTAAGTGATCCAATGTCACACACCCTACAAAGCAGCTTACAGCCTTTGTCAAACTTGTGAAGAGGGAAACGCTTTCAGATCAACAGCAGGGAACAGCCACCTAATGCTCTTTCTAATTGCTTCAGAAAGGTGGGATATTGAATGGCGTACATGATATTTTCATTGAAATCTTACTTGTAGAAAGTATAATGCAGGAAGATCAGAGATGATTGTCCATTCAAACTTCTGTTTTGTTTTGTTTTTTTTTAATCTTGGTCTAAGTAAAGGCCAGTAAAGTAGTTGTGGGATATTCTTTGCCCAATTTTTCTCTTTATTTTTATTTTTATTTTTTTATTTCCAATTCTAGCCCCATGAGAAGGTGAAGATAGTACTTTCCTCAGAGTTGTGAAGTGTCACTACATTTATCAACAAAATATACTGCATAATAATTAATAACGGGAACCCCTCCAGGGTGTGTCCCCACCTTGGTGATTCTGGGGAGGCTCTGTACCCACTTAAACTCTGAACTGGAAAAGCATAATGGGAATGTCATCATCCCAGATAAGGGCGGCACGGTGGTACAGCAGGTAGTGTCACAGTCACACAGCTCCAGGGATCTGGAGGTTGTGGGTTCGATTCCCGGTCCAAGTGACTGTCTGTGAGGAGTTGGTGTGTTCTCCCTGTGTCCGCGTGGGTTTCCTCCAGGTGCTCCGGTTTCCTCCCACAGTCCAAAAAACACACGTTGCAGGTGGATTCAAGGTGACTCCAAAGTGTCTGCAGGTGTGAGTGTGTGTGTTGCCCTGTGAAGGACTGGCGCCCCCTCCAGGGTCGATTCCTGCCTTGCGCCCAATGATTCCAGGTAGGCTCTGGACCCACCGTGACCCTGAATTGGATAAGGGGTTGCAGATAATGAATGAATCACCCCAGATAGTCATAAAATGTCCTTGTTATGTTTCCTTAAGTCAAAGCAACCAAAGGTGACAGTTTTTCAGACAGCTTAAAACAATTTTGCAATTGTTTTAAGCTGTACCTTCACAGTGAGGACAATGCATGTACTATTTTTAGAGATTGCAAGGATTTAGTTCTCATATGGAACAACTGTTGTAATATGACATACCTATCCACCTTCAGTTTTTTCCCAGGATTCTCCTGTAATTTATTCTTCTTTCCTGCCGTCCTCCCATTTGCATATTTTCCTGCAAATATCCTGCATATTTAACCTTTCTAAAAAATTGGTGGGAATGTTGAAGGTAGGCATATAAACACCGGTCTGACGTGTTTGTTTCAGTCCCCTTCATTAAAGCAGGTGGCAGTATGTAGAACATTAACTGTAACAAACAGCACCTGTCTTATCAGAAGCCTCTCAGGCCCCATTTTCAATAAATAAATAAATAAACCTTAGCCCACACCAACGGCGATTTCAACACGAGAACCCAAACAAGAAAAGTTCCCTTATTTTCAAACCTCGATGTTGACTGGAATGGTATGGTAATTAGGGAGCTTGTTATAATGAATAATTCAATTAGTGACCTAGGCATGAATTGTCACTTTTTTCTGAGACAAGCATCTGTGCACGTGTCAGAAGCAGCCAGTCTATTGCTGCCCATGTTATTTCCTGTCCACACGAGTTGATTTAACTCCCACAATACTCGTCCCTTACTCTGTCCCAGAATTGTTGAACACCATGGTGACCCACAGCTCGTAGGTGTTCATCCTCATAAATGTCTCCTGATAGCGTATTTGAATATGTCTGACGGCATTTGTTGCATTTTAGTTTACACAGACTGTTCAAATAAATATACGTCACACCTGCAGCCGGTCTCTTTACCAGGTTTAATGTAAGGACTGTGTAACCACTTCTTATGTATTGTTTTTAGAAGGTGCTAGCAGCTGCTTCTCTTATGACAAAACTGACTTAGCATGATAATTAGCTAATCAGTCATAAGGGGAGAACTAATTAGTGCTGTAGGCGTAGTACTTTCTGAGATATGTTTCTGCACAGTACTAGATATTTGTAGTATATGATGATATAGGCCTTGTTTTCAAGTTCTAGTAATAAAAAAATAAAACCTCACATATTAAGTTGTATTTTTTATTCATATTTCACCCTCAAGATTCATGACTGATGCAATCTTTGCAATGTGTATGTGTCAAATGAAGTAAAAGACAATTTCCACCTATCTTCAATCTCTCAGTTGCAGTTAAAACAATATTTTCAATTTAGATGTAATCCTTGGCACAGCATTAATAATCATCTTTCATTTTCCTTTATTTATTTAAGGCCTCTTTCTAAATTATTATAACTTGTCTATAATGAATGATTTCATGGGCATCTTAAGTGCTGTTTTATTACCTGTTTACTCTGGGCTCTGGCTGTGGTGATGACTTGCCTGTTGAGGTTTTCAGACTGCTACCTTTCTGAGGGGCAGATTATTCGAGTAGCCTATAACTGTAAATCACTAGGGTGTACCTAAGGCAGTTCTAATTAAGCAGCACTGAGTGCGTATGTGTGCCCAGTGTGATCATTTTTGGCACCCTTTCAGGAAATATCAGAAAGTTGACATTTAATTAGTGTAATATTCCAAGCGGATTAGTCATGTAAACATCTGTTAATTCTGGCAAAAGGCACAAACTTGGAAGTATACTCAAGTACATGTGCACACTTCCCCTTGCATATATTACAAGCAAATTAATTAATTAATTTAAAAAATTCAAGTGTTTTCCTTGCCATACTGCAGTGCCCCAGGGCTAAACAACAACAGACTATAAGCCCAAAGTATATGAATATAGGTCCATCACACCTGCGTGAGGTTTTTGGACGTTCATTTCTAAACCGTTAGTTCTGGCCCATGATCCACCCTTACTGTGAAAGATTTCGGAAAAAAAATGTTGAAATCTGTTTGCGTACAGTTGGCCAAATTAATGAAACCTTCCTAAAAAAAAACATGAGCAAACTATGAGTAAAACGAACCTTCCAGAGATCTTTTAGTAGAAACTGTGCATAAACCATTTGTTTAATAACTGAGCGGCTATGAAATGCTATGAAATATTTTTACCACAAAATTACAGATTCAAAATCATTGTGATGCTTCCCTGACCTGTAATAGGGAGAATAAGACCTCTGTCTTTGCTACTCTGGGCTCATTTCTTCAGAAACTGCACTATGTAACTTTAATGGCAGGGTAGGAAACAACATTCCCTCACTTTTTCTACCCATTGATTCTAGTACAGTGCTGTAAAAATGAACTACACTAGGGGGAGCCCCAGGAGGTTTAAATACAATTAGCATAAATAAATAACATAATCAACACCTGGGCTGAGGTTTCACTGCAAAACTCTTACAACATGTTAAGAGAAAAAAAAAACAGTTCTGAGTGGTAATCTACGTTTTATTTAAGCACATTCAAATGGGCCTTTTTCTTTTACATGCTATATATCTGTTACTCAACTAGAGGAATTTATAGTGAGGCATTAGATGGATTATGTCGTCCAATATATGATTTATACTTTCACAGCCAACTGTCCTAAAACAGCTAAATTTATCTTTACAAATATCTCTATGGTCTCTCATAGAGGGATAAACTTCTTTGGAGTTGTTCCTGCTCTGCAAGAGCCCATTAAAAAGTGGTAGATTAGTAAAAGGCAAATTATAAAAAATTTGGGGATGCACGACTGTGCACAGAGGCAGGGTGCGAAGCCAATGCACGAGGCACTGCATGCCTTATTTTGTCACACACATCCTCGCGGCAGTTGCAGTGCATCAAGTCTAGCTTAAAATTCCTGGGATGATGCAGGGATGATTGAGGGCTTAGAATTTTCTGTCGGGAACACCAGAGGACTCCCTTCTCAAATATGGCTATAAATTGTTACACACAAGAATCTCGATAGTTAACAGCAACTGAACATTGCATCATCACTCTCAGCTAATAAACCTGCATCATCTCCAAAGATGCCAACGTTCTCTCTGCTGAGCTCTGTGTGCTAAATCCAGCAGCAGCAGTGCAAGATTTTATATATATATATATATATATATATATATATATATATATATATATATATATATATTATATGTTATTTAGTTATTCATTTTGTATTACTTTCAATTAAAGTGCAGTCATGCCAAATGATACTTTTAGTGTATTTGCAATCATTTTGAGGCTACAAGGTCTTTAATCATTTCCGTGAATTATCAAAGATTTTGGTCAAGCCCCCAAGAACCCAAGGAAATCTGAAAATTGGTAACTTGAACAGGAGATCCCTCTAACTAGGAGGAACAGGACCTTAAGTGAGGGGGCACCTTGCACTGTGAACAATCTGAAACTCCAACCTAGAGGATGTGATTACTCACATCACAGAGTGCTGGCTTTTTAATACCTCCCAGTATTCAGAAGGCCTCAGCTGGGGGAAGAGCCTTTTCTTATAAAGCCCTCCAACTCTGGAATGATCTTCTAGATCTTCAGGACTCAGACTCAGTCGCAATCTTTAAATCAAGGGTGAAAACTCACTTGATCAGTTTAGCTTATAGTAGTTAGTGTTCCTTCTTAGATAAAGGTACCAGATCCAGGGGTCTGTGGGCACAGGGAATTATAGTAAACTGAGACCCTGGGGCTTTCCCCCCGCCGTACACATGCAATCACACTTTGTCAACAGTAGAGCAGAGGGATGCCTGTGTCTGTTTGTCCTTCTGGTTCTCTCCTTTTAGTTAAGCTGTTATAATCAGATCAGCCACACACAAGTCATTAGCACAAATGTTCACATTCTCTGGTTTACATACACCCAAACAGAACAAAACTAATTCTATCTCCCTACATTTTGGTTTTTGATTGACCAGAGGAGGATAGGTCCCACCATATGAGCATTGGTTCCTTCCAAGTTTACTTCCTGAACTCTGAGGGAGTTTTTCTTGCCACTGTCGTCCCTGGCCTGATCACCTGGGGGTTTTACATTTCATGTTAAATATCTGTGTTTACTAGAATTCTGTGAAGCTGCTTTGTGAAAACATCAATTGTCAAACGTGTTATACAAATAAATTTGATTTGATTTGATTTGAACAGGGTAGCCTTGCCAATAAAGCGAGATCCTGTGGAATCCATGTTAACCCAAAAACAACAGAGACAACCATCGACTCACAAGAGGTGGTCTTCCCATCATCATAGACCAATGTTCTACCAACTGAGCAAATTCTATCAACACACCACTCCAGGAACCAGAATCCAGTGATGGTACTCTACAGAACTCCACATAAAGCTTTGCATTGCTTACATGGTTTTAGGCTTTTAAGCAGCTGCATAGCTATGGAAGCTTTTCAAGAATCTTCAGCTGCACGGTTCTTGTTCTATTGTGGCCTGAGACATAATCATGGCATGTTTATGTTGATTTTGGAATCCACTTTATTCTATAAACAGTAGTGGAAAATGTTATGTGTGCATTGATTTGCCACCGTTGCGTGGAATGCACACTCCTAGCACTAACTTTCACGTTCTAACACATACTGCTTTGCTACATAATTGCTCCCTATAGACGAGCAAACACTTCGCTCTACGATGTAAGCATCTTTCAGCACGTGGCTCAGGACCTGAGATGTATGTTTGTGCATGTTATCACCAGTGATTGTACCAAACAATTGCATGTTTTTGCATCTCCCTCCTTCTGCAATCACAGGATTAGCAATCAAGAGACACAAAGAATAAATACAAGACAAGAATAGGCCTACGTTAGCAACACCCAACAATTCACTGCCTGGAAAAAACAAAACACCACCCCAACCTGTCAATCAAATGCCCTCTTTCACACCCCCTTAACATAAACACCTCACACTGAGCCCCTGAGCCTCTGCCATCACACAGAAGAGAAATCCATTCACACAAGGCATAGAAAAGTCATGAAACCAGTCAAGGATGAATCCATTCAATAAATCGGAACAAATCTGCAGGGTGCAGTTCACAGAAAACACTGAATACATCAATGTGACTGCAATATCTTTTTAACTAGATGTGGGATATAGAGAAGAAGAAGAAAAAAAAAAACTACATATCAATTGTTTGTTTGTTTGTTTTTTGCATGTGTACAATAATTCTCCAGGGCATGATCTCACGATCTCATTTCAGTTGAATTATTCAGGAAATTTACCCATGCATAACCTAGTCTCAGATTACAGAGAAATAGTATTTGATCGGTATGTCAGCCCTCTTCACCTGGAAAAACAAGGCTGAATCTGACCAAATTAAAGTTTTCACTGTCTTTCTGACCATCTGAGCTGGCTGAACACTTGATCAGTTTAGCTTTTGGTAGTTAATGTTGCTCCTTAGATAAAATAGTAATTGATGTATTTAATTTATGTAGATAAAACATAGAATTGATGTATGGCCTTTTCCTTGTTTCAAAAGTTGTGTTTCTTGATGCCGAATTTGATTGTGTCAAATGACAATTTAATGAATTACTCCCTGGCCCATGTGCCTATATTTATCATAGCAGTATGATGGCTTCTAATGCAGTGCATTATGAGGGCTCAAAGGACACACTTATTTAACAGTGTTGTCCAGGTTGGCCCTGTACAGACTGAGCTTTCTCTGAATTCCCTCATTCTTTCAAAATGTGGCAGATGGTGAAACACAAAAATTCTTCACAATCTTGAATTAAAAAAATGTTTTTTTTTTTTTTGTTTTTTTTTGATAAATCTCCCCCAAAACGTGGTGCAAAATGATGAGCCATGACCCCTTTTTGCTGCAAAGAGTGAGCTTTTGGTAGATATATTTTCTATACTCACCTGCTTATAACTGAGGATTTCAAACAGTGTATTTTGGATATTTTTAAGTATTCACTATTATTTTGTCTATGTTCTAACAGATTTGGTGTGTGCTGAAGTCATCAATTTCATATGAAGAATTAACAAATCAGAAATTCTTGGATTTATTGCATTTTACACAATGTCCCAGCTTTTCTGGAGGTGTGTGTAATATGTAATAAACCCAGAAGGTGACAAGGATTAAAGTTCACACTAAAACTGTCAGTAAATCTCAAATCTCCAGTATAATCAGATAAACAGTCATTGTCTTTTTCCCTGATCAGCGTTATTCTTCAGTACTAGTCGTTTTTCTATCTCAGATTTTTTAATTTTTATTTATTAATTTTTTTTAGGGGGGGTGGCGGGACTTGATTGTTGTAAGTTTACTAATGTTACGCCCCTACTATTAGGCTTCAGGGTCTAGGGTGGTAGTAGTAAGGGAAATGTAACAATATGTGCAAGTAAAAAAGAGAAGCCAGCCAACAGCTAGAGACCAAGTTGTTCAGGGACTACAAACATTACTATAATACAAAAGATCATACCACAATAACACACGACAGGTGGACAAACCTTAGGACGGAGGAACAGGGACAGTACCAAAGAAAAGAAAATAACAAAACAATACTAACACCTAAGCTATGTCAATATACTCTATAACTGTATTCTATAAGAAGATAATACAAGGGGTGGTACCTGCCATCTACTCTGGTGTATCTATACAACACAGAAACTACATGTGCCTGACAGGACTAGGACATGGTTTCAAACACAACAATATCAATACCCCAAGCCAAAACAAAGTTATTACATAAGTTAGATATCATTAAACTAGTTTTAAGGCAGTCTAACACCCAAGACTATACCACCAGGCAGAGTCAAACAATGGCCAACCAAAAAAGTGAGCACAAAGATGGCTGCCTTTCTGACTTCCTGGTGCAGTTTAAAACTTTTAAGCCCCACCCTTTTAGGAGCAGTAAGCTGTTGTGGCTGGTTGGGATTGGCTGGAGCTGGAAGGGTTGCCAGGTCCATGAAGTGTGACAGTCCAATCTACTTATGTGAAGAAGGAAAAGAGAGAAAAAGAAAGAACCAGGAAAGAAAACAAGAGACCAAACACATGCACAAAATTGTAACATGTAACAACTATGTTTGGATGTTTTCAGCAAATAAATCGGTGACACTTTACAAGACAATGTTAAGTAATAAAATAGTAATAAGCATTACTAAATGGTTTGGTAATGTTACAATTAATAAGAATTGAAGAGAGATCATGTTTAAGGGTGTAGCTCTTCTTTCTGGTCATTACCTAATGTTTAATTGTGACATTACTTAACCATTTACTGTCTTAAGTATCATGAATTAATGTAACAGGCTGGGGCTTGGTGTTTATCAGGCACTTTCCCTGACACATTCCACATGATATAACTGACATTTCTGTGCCCTGTTTCTGAGTTTAACGGAATGCAGTAAAAGAAAAAGGTGGAAAGTTGTGGGGCGCCATGATGTTTAATGTCAGCTCTCCACCTTAATCATTAGCAACAGAATAAAGGCTTCTAGAATATAGGCTGTTTAATGGAACAGTCTTTTATTTTACCACTGAATATAAATGCAGTTTCTTGTTGATCAGACCACACTTTGTTTTCTTCTTTGTGTGTGTGTGTGTGTGTGTGTGAGTGTGTGTGTGTAAAGTAGACAGGAGTGTTTTTGAAGGATAACAGAGACCTGGCTGACCCATGCTATCAGAACAGACCACAGGAGGAATAAGGATGCTGAAGGAGGCTGAGAGAGCATTAGTGGGCATTAATCTTCCAAGTGACTAGACACCTCACGTCAGCAGCATGCTAGCGTCTAGCACATGCTGATCACTTTATCTGACAATTAATCTGACTGTCTCTGGACAGAGTGTGGTGGTAGGACATGTAATACTGTGGTCTGTGACCTCACTGGCCTCATGCACACATTCCTACACTCACTCTCATATACATAATCATGCACTCATTCATTCACTAATTCACCAACTCATTTACATATATATTCACTCAGTCACTCACATATATACTCACTACTCTCTCACTCATGACATATTCACTGGCGAGTGAAAAATGTGTATTTCCATTTTTCTGGATTTTTAGATCATTACATCTTCACTACATCATTTGAACACAGCAGCGTTCCTTGATGTCCTTGAAATTTCCTGATGAATGGACCAATAGAAATGATCCAGTTTGATCCATGGACTGACTCACTTTTACAGGCTGGTTTATAAAGGGGTGATATTGTACTTTGAATCAGTGAGTTTAACACTTTCACAGTAATAACAGCAGAGTATCTGTCAGACAACGCTAGGTGGTCTAGGATGAAATTAACTTGAACTGCACACATTTTATATGGTACTTTTGCTGTTATAGTGTAAAGTGCATTAACCAGGTTACAGAAGCAGCTAGTGCAATGTTAGGAGTCTTGCTCAAGGAGCACAGGGTGAAACATTCACTCACACATTCACTCAGATTCACTTACACTTACAACTATGGACACTTTTGAGTCACCAATCCAACTACCAGCGTGTGTTTTTGGACCGTGGGAGGAAACCAGAGCACCTGTAGGAAACCCACACAGGGAGAACACACCAAAGTACTCACAGACATTCACCCGGAGCATGACTTGAACCCCCAACCTCCAGGTCCCTGGAGCTCTGTTATTGTGACACTACCCCTGCTGCGACACCGTGCTGCCCTGAGCTGTAGCATATCAACCTAAATTTGACATTATCACTTAAAAAATGCTTTCCTTCCTTTTAATATACACATGTTTCATGGAATCATGTATTGAACATGTATTGTATTGAGAGTTAAACCAAACCAAGCTATCTTTCTGCATAGCAGTGTTTCTTGGCCTTGATGTAGTTTTGAACACTCTTGGCATTCGCTCAAGGATTTTTATAAGGAGCCATCTGGGAAACTGTTCAAACTGAAGAAGAATACACTCTTACAAAAGCATCCAGACGCCACACTGTTAGTGAACTCAGCTACGTTAAGCTGCACTCATTGCTGACACTGTTCAGTTGTGTACACACAGATTGTATTATCTCAGTGCCAAAGTCCGCTAGAGGGCTATAAACCCACCCCTCACTGGGCTGTGGAGCAGGGGAACTGGGTTCTCCAGAGTGATGGATTTCCATCCAATATCTTGGGGTGGATGAATGGGAGGAGAACTATCTAGAAACAACTGTAGACAACTGTGGACAATTTCACAGACAAACAATTTATGCACTCACTTAGTCACACACTCATCCGCTCATTTGCACACTCACTTTTAAACAATGCCACAGACTCATCCAGTCACTCACACCTGTGGACAATTTCACACACTAACCCAGTCACTCACAGTGTGTTCCCAGTTATCGGGTTTTTGACTTCCTGGATCTGTGGTAGCAGAAGGAGACCGGTGGTTCCTCCATGACACCATCCATAGTTGTAGGCTAACTGAGGCCCAGTCACTACCGCCCATTAATTTCATTGATCTTAGTTATGCATCGTCATATTTGAAAATCATGTAAACCATAGTTAATTAATGTATTTTAAACCAGGACCTTGCATCAGACATTGAAAACGGTGTGTAATTCACAGAGAAAATGCCTGGGGTGTATTAGATATTATTCACAGTGGTAGCCGAGTCAGTGGACCTCTATTTTATGCACATACACTTGAGTGCTACTTCAATAACGACTTTCCTGAATTCATCACAGACACAAAGGCTTGAAGCAGCACATTTCAGGTCAATGACAGCGTCATAAACACAATTCTATCCTCTGTGGAATGTGTTCAAAAGTGGGCCAACATTCTCATATCAGACGCTCTATTGATGAGTGTACTTCAGATCTGAATGTTAACCTGGCCATTTACTCTGGGAATGGTGGTCCAAAAGAAATGGGCCATTCTCCATCCCAGCCTGGGCCCTGAAATGGAGCCGTTCCCTATTTCACAAATGCCACAGCCCGGATAAAAGCACATTTGTGTCTGAATCTCCTTTATGTGTGGTTGAGATATGAGAGGCAGCCTCATAACGGACAAGCACCTGTCGTTATACATCTCTCGGATGGTCGAAACTGCCAAGCCATTTGTCTCCAAAGGCTGGGGAGGGAGCTCATCCATTTAATTCTTTATTCCGAGCTGTGAGGTTCTAAAGGGCATGGAGGCCATTTCTGACCAGTTAATGAGATCGAGGCTTGGATACAGTCCATATAATCTTCCAGTGTGTTTGTCAGCCTTTTGTCACTCTACATTACAATTTTACATATCTTTAAATCTTAGAAAGCTGCTTTGGAAATCACCAGTTACTGCTGTGTTATGACTAGGCTGAATATGAGAGGCTGGATTGGACCTATTTACCTACTCACCTATATTGAGATGACTGTAGTGTTACCCAGTGAGACTGGTGCTGTCCTATTGCATAAGGTCCAAGCTTCAGCAAAAGAGGTATAAAACCTGTGATGGGGGTACTCTCCACCACTATAAATACATATGGATTTATTGATTTATTGAACTGGTTAAAATATTCATATGTGGTGTATATAAATAAGGGTGGCACGGTGGCGCAGCAGGTAGTGTCGCAGTCACACAGCTCCAGGGACCTGGAGGTTGTGGGTTCAATTCCCGCTCCAGGTGACTGTCTGTGAGGAGCTGGTGTGTTCTCCCCGTGTCCGCGTGGGTTTCCTCCAGGTGCTCCGGTTTCCTCCCACAGTCCAAAAACACACGTTGGTAGGTGGATTGGCGACTTAAAAGTGTGTGAGTGTGTATCTGTGTGTCTTTGTTGCCCTGTGAAGGACTGCCGCCCCCTCCAGGGTGTATTCCCGCCTTGCGCCCAATGATTCCAGGTAGGCTCTGGACCCACTGCGACCCTGAACTGGATAAGGGTTACAGATAATGAATGTATATAAATAAATAGATACATTTAGATTAAAATAATATTTATTCATTAATTGGATGATTGATAGATTTTAAAAGGAAAAAATGTCGACAGGAAAACAAAATCTGTAGGGAAAGAAATATTTCGATTTTAACACTATAGTAATGTTTGGGATAAAAGTTATTTCTGGCCACTACATGGAGTAAATTAAGTAAAAGACGAAAATATATTTACCTGTAGTTATTTCCAGGAATGGGCTTCCCACAGCTCTTCTTTTGGAGAAACCATTGTGTTTAGTTCACAGGGTTTTACTGTGATTTCCAGCACAAAAACCAAAAGTGATGACACACCACTTCTGTTTGCGGTCAGAGTAGAGCTCAGAGTAGAGAAACAGTGGGCGGCTTGAACAGAGCGGTGATTGGGAGATGGGGAAGCATAATTATTGTATTTTGTGTTTGAAAACACCCATGTCTTTGTAAATCTTGTTTTCGTTTTGCCAATATTTCCTCTTCTTTGGAATGAGTGTCTGTTACAATTCTGAGACTCAGTAAACAACCCTTTTGCACTTACCTCACAGATCCCAAATTCTTTTTCCACTGGACAATCACAAATCCCACTGGGCTGAATAACAGAGAAGCTGTGTTCCAGATGTGGTGAAACTAAGTTTGAGAGCTGGTGTGGCTGGTGTCGTGTTTATGATCTAGACCTAATCATCCAAACGTGTGACCTGACGTCAATAATGTTCAAATGAATGAATGCAATAAAATCCACCTTTTCAGATCAAAGTGGGGGTTAATCATGGTCTGGGAGGGGTGAACCTCCTATATTTAACAGACCAACTGTGAGATATTCAGACAGCTTGCGGTGGAGACAGACAGCACAGGTGGACATGGCATAAGCCTTCTGTGCACTCTTTCCCCAATTAAACACCGTTCTCTGCATACAGCCCAGCATCTTCTGACTCATTTCTTTGCCAGGGGAAAAACCCTCTAACAATTACGGTATCACGAACAACATTAATTCATTCACTCATTGCCTCTAACCACTTATCCAATTCAATGTCAAGATTAGTCCGGAGCCTACCCGGAATCACTGGGCACAAGGAACACACCCAGTTAAACACAGGGCAACATACATACACATCACACATTCACTCCTATGGATAATTTTGAGCAGTCAGTACAGCTACAGAAAACCGCTACAAACCATGAACAACCACCGCGACCAGAAACACCATTTTGGGTCTAAATTCACAACAATATTAGCATCATTCTTATGCTTTTTGTCATTTTATGTTAATTGTAAGTATTAATATGCTGTATTCATAACTGATAGCATTGAAATCTCATTATTAAATTGTCTTTACTAAAGCTCACATGTTCTTTTAGATACAGTATTATCCCCAAGAACAGAAGAAATTAATGCACATTCCTTTGCAGTGCTTTATCTTTGATGAAACTCATAACAAATGCATTATTTTTGTTCACCATTTTCAACTTAATTTTTAGGTTATTTTTGTTGCAAAAAATGATTATTGCCATGTTCAATACTATGCATCAGTTATCATAAAACGACAAAATTGCAGGAAAATATTTGACTTTTTAATTGCAATTATGTATTACACAAAAAGCTTTAAAATATATTATAATACAGAAATATATATTCATTCAAACATTCATTCATTGGCTGTAACCATTTATCCAGTTCATGCTATATGAAAATATATATTTGTAAATTGTATTTGGATGTAACTGGTCCTAGCTGGAGCTATTATAACTCTGCCCCATGAAGAAAGATGGATCAAACCTAATAACTGATTCACCCATACCTGGATGGTTTCAGTGAGCCAGGTGCTGCCTCTGAACCTGTTCTCCAGCACAAACATTAGTGTTTAGGTTTTTTATTGATGATCATTACCCTAAAGCTTTACTCGGCTGCCATGTGTAGCTGTGAGAACGTGGGAAAGATGAGTGCATGCATAATACAGACGAGTCTTTTTATTGCTTTGAATACATTAGTGGCATGCTAATGGCATCATTAGCATGGTTGGAATGGGGCCACCTTGTTATTCTGAGATTTGCATATGGGATGGATAATGAATATAGTGCTGGACAGGTGTGATGTATGTTGCACACTGAGGATTGTGGAACGGGATCGGCTTTGGGCTTCAGAAACACTTTGGTTGATGTGTAGGAAGCAGAAGACGTCTGAATGGAGGTTTAGATGGTTATGGGTATACTATTTACATAAACATAGCTGTTTCTAGAGTGCAAATGTAGTGCACTTAACTGCTTAACATAATCTCACATGAGAAAAATGTATACAAATGTGGGCTGAACATCAGCATCTGTCAGAATTATGCAGCTTGTGTTATCAATTATTTACAATAGCCTCTTACACACTTTACCCTCCTATAATTAATTTCCTCTGACAGATAATTTTGCACAAACTCACATTAGAACTTCTGTTTTACTAAAGTATTTAGCCTTGCAGCCCAACACTTCAGGAATGACTGAAGTGAAGGCAGCTACATCTCAATATCTGTCATTTGTTAAAACAATAACCCACTTACGTTTATGAATTACTACAGTTTTACAAATCTAGGAGCTTCCAAAACGTGCAGTGGTCTAACTGTTGGCCCTATCATCAGGAGATTGCTGGTCCAATCCCAGGGATGCCTTAGCGGATGCCTAACGGTCTGGTTAGGTAGGGTAGTCCATAATCTCCCCTATCACTCTGCTCACAGTGGTGGCTAGCACATGTGTCTATCAGCTGATGTGACAGATCTGGTAAAAGGGTGTCAATGACAAGCAGAATTGGAGATGAATACAACTATAATTGGGGAAAACTCTGTAAAATAATTTAGGAGAAATACAATTATATTTTGAAAATGTATTTTATAAGGACTTATATAAGCCCTCCACATTCTTGGTTCATCTTTTACAGATCTGACTATTCAAGGGTTTGCCACCAATAATTGAAGGGGAATTTTTGGGGGAGAACTCTGAAGCCTATACTGTGGAAAATGAAAGATGATGCACATAATGATTGGAATGTTGTACAGTTACATTAAACATAGGTTGAATGTGTGTGTGTTTTGTGAGTTCTGCAAGTCTCATGAATGTACAGAAATGATTGTGTCCCTGAAGAGTTTGAGTTGCATCATCATCATCGATGCCTAGTCATCACATGAAAGACATTTGGAATTGGAAGTGGATATTAGCCTCTCTTTATATATATATATATATATATATATATATATATATATATATATATATATATATTACATCATATGCATATACTGTATTACATCTCTCACTGCATGTGTGTGTGTCTGTGTGTGAGTGCCATTTTAAAATGATAAAATATACAGTTGCAGTAAAGAGTGTAGTTTTATTATTGTGTGCTAAATTTGGTCAACATTTTTTGTACAATATACTTTATCCACTAACACAGGGGTCCTGTACCATTTCCTGCTGGGATTATATTTATGTAAAAAAAACCTTCATAAAATATTAGATAAATTGTTTATTATGGCAACAAAGACTAATTAATACTATTCCCTCATTTATTATATTTAAATGAATTCATTATTAATATATACTTTTTTTACCAAATGGTATTAGTGATATTTCTACATGTTTCATGAGCTTATCTTTGTTGTTGTTATTATTGTGTAATGCCATTTGTATTGAACAGCCCACTGTGTAAAATGCTGGTGGTCTCAGTTGGCCTCCCTGCTTAAATAAAGGTTATCTGTCCATCTATCTTTCTATCTAAACCAAAATGTCAAGCTAGTCCATGAATTATAGAGAAGGCAGAACATCTTAAGTGCTTTATAGGTTATTGCCCCTTCACCATAAAAAAGATGTTCCACTACAGTGGCATTCCCTGAGGAGGAGAGCCTTCGCTCTTAAGGCTGCCATTTCCCCCAAAAATATCATAATTCATATAAGGCATTTTATGTACAAATTGGAGAGAGAGAGAGAGAGAGAGAGAGAGAGAGAGAGAGAGAGAGAGAGAGATCTATTTCATATATTTACTTTCATATATTTTACTTTTATGTGGGAAGAGGATTCAATCCATTAGTAACACTGTCACTTGCAGCCACAGTGTTCCACTCTGTCAAAACACAAGCTTTTAACCCACGTTAATCATCTGAGGAACAACCCAAGATAACTTCTACTTCTTCAAATATACAAACACTATATTTCCAAAAGTGTAAAAAACCATTATTATGAGTCAACACACTTTGATTTCCAACCCTTGTGGTCACAGCATGGATAATTTCCCGTTATAAAAGAATGAAATAATATGAGACGCTCAAAAGCAGCTGCAAAGCTTAAGGTCACCATACTCAATGAAAGTATCAACTACAGATGCAAAAATCCTCCATCGTTTGGGCTGTGCAGCAGTGGGACTGCATTCTCCTAAGTAAAGGAGCATTAGTCAATATATTTGGGATGGACTGGAGATGGGTTTGTGGTCCAGAAATCATAGTGTTTCAGTAGAACCTGAAATCGCTAATGTTTTGGTTAATGTTAATATTCCAGCATCTAGTTTAAAACCCTCTCAGAAGAGTTGAGGTTAACAGAAACAGTCTATTAATATCCCTGACATTATTCATAACTGGTGGCAAACTTCATACTATGGTTTACTTCTGCACTCTACAGACCACAAAACCACACCAAATCTCAACTCTGCTAGTACATTTCCTCATGATTTCCCCATCCTGCAGCCGCATGGCTAAAGCTGATTTAACTGTCGCTTACTGCCCAAGCTTGGTTCCGAGTTCTTGGCGCTGGGACTGATGCAGCTGTCTAAATGGCCTGTCAACTTCTGGAACAGCCCTCAGGGTCTTGCCAATTGAAATCATGCTAAAGTCTGAGATAGCATCCTTTAAAGTTGTGAAATTTTGCCCAAGGCTACTGTAACTACTGTATGGAAAACTTATATCTGCCAATTAGCACTGTGCAAACTATATGCTAAAACCAACACACAGTCTTACATTATCTCTCTCTTCTCTCTCTCTCTCTCTCTCTCTCTCTCTCTCTCTCTCTCTCTCTCTCTCTCTCTCTCTCTCTCTCTCTATTTATCTATCTATCTCTGGACCTTGATGATTATTGCTAAAGTTACTATTAGTTGACTTTCCATTTTTGTCTCTTTTTCTTGATTGAAATGGTCTGACTTGCCTGGGTAAAGTTTTAATAAAATAAATAAATAGCTGCTACACTGATCCAGGGTCTCTGAGTCCTGTGTCCAATCCATGCCTCATGTCACTGCCTCTGAGGTGGTTTGATGTGTTCTCCCCTTGTCTGAGTGTGTTTCCTCCAGGTTCAACAATACACAAAATTCTGGGTTGGCTTAGGAACAACTGAGACCATGAACGGAATGAAGCAGTTACAGAAGGTTAAAGAATTAATTCATCTCTCCTCGGTGTGTTCTTGCCTCAAACCCCAGGCTCTTAAAGCTCTGTGATCCTGTGCAAAACTACAATTCCTTTATACAGCAAACAGGTTACACCTCACAGCTGTACCTCCCATGCATCCATCTAAAGAGAATGATTACTATGTTCCACATACTTTAACTGGCTTTACAAGACAAAAGCAGATTCACAGCAAAGGTCAGTATCAACAAATCTAAAAGGTATAACTCATCAAAAACTACAGAACGACCCAAGTAGAATTAAAGAGTATACTCAGAACTGTAGGAATTTGGTTAAGTTCTGGGTACAGGTTGGGATTAATTTGGTTATGATGTCATATTTCATTGCTCACTAACAGTTCAACAAGAAATCAGGAAGAAGTGAGTGTCCTAGTTATGGATAAACAAAACAAAACTCTGAATAGCAGCTTAACAATGTTGAAATTGTAATCAACAAAGCTTTGGGGTAAAATCAATTAAAAAAGAAAAACTAAATGAAATAACGAAAACAGAGTATTATTTAAAAAAAATACGATAAATAACAGTACACTGAAGACACTGACAAAACGGTACAGTATGCTACACATTCAGCAGTACAGTAAAGCCCCCGGCTCCCACATAATTGTGTGCTGCCTATGAGAAATAATAGAGTGGCAGAGGGAAATTGTGCACTTCTGCAAATGTTCACACAACCCCCAGAATAAGAGGCAGCCTCCTGTCCTCCATCCTGACAAATGAGCTCAAATTGGGCTGCCACAGGAATCATAATTGCAGAGTTTGCGAGGCTCTGCTCGACTCCACTTCCGCATTTCATCTCTTTCATTAGTAATATCCCTTAAGTGGACGGTCCAGGGCTGCAGGGTGTAATTGAGCACCCTCTCGCATGTCAGAATTCACTGGTTTGACAGTCTCTGGCCTGGTAGACATCAGTGTTCCCTGATACTCCGCAGCCCACATTAACTCGCCAGAGGGGAGTATGGGGGAAAACGCCTTTATAGGAGATCAGGGCTTCCAGTCTCCTCCATTTAGCCACAGCCTGACAGGCAGGAGCCAGAGAGACAGATTAATTTCATGATATAACGCCCAGAGATAGGATCCTAGTTAGGGGTTGCATGCACATTTACTCCCACAAAATGCATACGCCCCTAAACAGCAGGTTTTACCACCAAGAATAATGTTTCCCATGAACTTTATGACCAATTGCTATTCCAGACTCTAAGGCAACCTGTTATGAGCTATTATTACAAATATTCTTAGGGGGAATGTACCAGTTCTATTAGAAGTCTTAAATGTCACCTTGTGAGAAGATATTCATTTCCATTTATATTCAGGGCTTATTTTACATACACTGGAGTTCAAACAGTGGTGTCAGAGTGATGAAGAGTGGTAAATTTGGTACAAAGTTCATTCATTCATCTTCTGTAACTGCATCATAAAAGTGTAACGGTGCATCCTAAGCCAAACCAGAGCCATTGGGCATCATACACTCACCCAGTCATTCACACACTCACATCTGTAGACAAATTTAAACACTCACCCAGTCTGCCACACACACACCTGTGGGCAATTTCACACAAATACTCAGTCACTCACACACTCAAACCTGTGGACAGTTTCACACAGCCAATCCACATAGCATCTAGCATGTTTGGACTGTGGGAGGAAACCCATGAAGACACAGGGAGAACTCAAACAATGATCTGTGGTGAGGACTGAACCCAGGACCCTGTGATCCTGGAGCTGTGTGGTAGTGACACTACCTGCAGCACTACTGTGCTGCCCTCAAGATAAGTTTCAATGTCCATATAACAAGCCGTGCTCACACTGGGTTTGTGTTTAAAAAAATAATAATTCTGCAAAATTTCATTCAGTTCAATGAGATTTGCCAGTACACTTGAATTTCAAGTACATGACTTCCAGGTGAATACATTTCACCAGAGAAGTTTCATGTCTAGATCAGATTTGGTGAACTTTCAGAGGCGAATGTGTGCCCCTGAACAATAACACTGCAGCTCCTACTGCAGCTCCTAGTGATACAGTCAGTAACAATCTCAAAATATTCAAATATAACGAGAAGCAATTAAAGGGAACTTTTGAACTGATTCCCTCAGCCCTACTGTTGTTTATTAACTGTCATATTTTGTAAAGTATAATAACACAGCACAAGTCTAAATGGCTTTAACAGAATAGTGCAAAAATCAGCTTGAGTTTTTTTTTATCCTCTAAATACATTTTCTGAACAGTTAAAACTCATTACTGTCTGCAAAAATGAACATCTGAAGATGTATGACCTCAAACTGTCCATATCAAAAACTGCTGCAAAATCTTAGAATTAGTAGTGAGATTAGTCCTTGTTTATGTTCATAAAGTAAGATAATGAGCTTGTTCCTGTCTTTATCTCATACATTCATAGCCCTAAATGCTCAGGAAAGCATGCTATACGCTACGCACACTAATCCTTCAGGTACTCAATTCAGATCAAGTTGGCTTGGCATTAACTGTGTGCCAGTGTAGGGCAAAGATAGTAACATGTAATTGCTATTGCAAAGTCCTTCTGATATGTGTATAATTGTGTTAGCCCTAGTTTAGTTGGGCATATCTGCAAATACGTTTACCTCCTCTGACTTAAATTTGTCTGGTAATTTCTACAAAAAATGATGAGTGGAACTGTTCCAACATTTATTAGTATAAGTATTTTATTTTATTAGTAATCCACTCATGCATATACCTTCAGATTGGCCGTCCACCTTGTGGATTTTATCCTCACACTGAGCACCAGCCAAAAAAGGAAATGCCCAATGTTATCTGTTATTAAACGTAAATCCTATTTCAATGAATCAATGAATGAATGCACAGACAAACAAATGAATAACACAATACACAATGTTTCTGCCACTGAACTGATAAATACAATATAATCACTTTTACAGTTTGTGATTTTATCTGTTTGTCTGGGTGCTCATTTGTCTGGGTCATCAACTTTTAACTCCAAGTTACGCTGTGTATATAACTATGTTAACTATGTTATCGTTAGCATAACAGAAGATAAGCCAATATCTCATTTAGACAATATAATAACACAAAGTTCATAAAAAATGCAGAGGGCCGGATTGCTTCAATTTTTACTTGGATTACTGGTACGCAAATCCTGAGCTGTGTGTAATCAAATCTGACATCATGTCTCAAGAGTTAAAAGGTCCAGAGATGAAGGATATGGAAATCTAGCTCCTCCATTATTGGCCATAACTGCCAATAAACATGCAATGATGTTTACATCTGGTGACTGGGGAGGCCAGAAGAGGCGTCTGATTTCATCCCTGTGTTTATGAAAGCAATCTTGAATTTATTTTGTGTGTGCCAGTAGGGATATTATCATCTTTAAATATTAGATAATGAAGAAGAGTGCACCACAGGCACAGGTAAAATGGCCTGGTGCTTCTAAGCTACTTTATGACCATGTAAAACAATTATCCAAATTTAACGACTGCCTTGAGATGGCTACTCATGCCATTATGGACCATTAGAGATTAAAGTATTGTGTTCTTTTCTCCAGGTTATATGTCTGTGGCAAAAAATGGGGTCTGAATGGTAACTCTTCAACTGTCATATTTTCAAGCTGCTTGAAAATCTTTTTTTGTGTGTGTGTGTTTAAAATCTTGGCACTGAAAACATGTTGTTTACTAGTTTGCATTGCTAGTTCCTGTCCACTTTCAACAACTGTGAGTGCAGTGTATTCAAAGGTGTCTTCTTCTTTCAGTTGCTCTCTCCCATCAGGGGTGGCCACAGGGGATCAACCGAGATCCGCACCATCAATCTGGCACCGTTTTTTACACCGGATGCCCTTCCTGACGCAACCCCTTTTGGGACCGGCACTGCAACGCGGATTCCAGTGGGTAGGTACACACACTCACACCTATGGACGATCTTCTGAGTTGCCAATCCATCTACCATAGTGTGCTTTTGAACTGTGGGAGGAAACCAGAGCACCCGGAGGGAACCCATGTGGACACATGGAGAACACACCAAACTCTTTACAGACAGTCACCTGGAGCAGGGCTCAAACCCAGATTTAAAAAAACTTAAAAGGGATTGAAGTCTTTTAATTGAATTTTGACCGCTTCAATATATTTAACAGAGACAGTAAACATAGGAAGAATTTGTCTCATATTGCAGCATAGTTCATTATTAATTGGACAGACACGTTGAATGTGTAACAAATATATGACCATGACTTTGAGGTTAATGTAAAAACATTTAGCATTATTTACAGTGTGTGCTCTCAGCTTCAGTACTTGAAACATTTCAAGATGAATGGCCCAAGAGCAGTGCTCAAGAATTACTTGAAATAAAATATATTTACATTGAATTTCACTGAAAATTAAGAAGGTTTTTTCCAACTTTTCTATTTTGTAGAGTGACTACAATGTACATGTGAGCTGTTTTTTTTTTCCTCCTGTGAAACTGAACTAATCATTACAGTCTGGGACTGTTGCAGTTTTGGTCCAGCTTCTTCTTGGCTCTACCCCTAGACTAATTACTCACACCTGCAGCTACTTAAAAACCATGTTGTCTGTGTCAGACATCTTGCCCTACTCACTTTATAGTGAAATTTTGCGATTCCACATGTTGTATTAGTGTCTGAAAACTATGTTCCGTGCGCTCAAACAATCCTACAATGCACCGCAAAAAGTAGTGTACAACCCACATATGCGCTAGCCCTAATTATTCACTACCCTCCTTAATGTAATTCCCTATAATAGTGTACTGTAAAGTGAGTAGATTTGCGCCCAGTGATTCTGGGTAGGCTCCGCATCCACTGCGACCCTCAACTGGATAAGTGGTTACAGACAATGAATGAATGAATGTATAGTGAGTAATAGGGAATAGTAGGGAGCTTTAAAATGCCCTCTCTGTTTGGAAGTCTCTGTAGTTTATAGGAATTGTCTGTGAGGAGTTTGGTGTGTCGTCCACGTGGGTTTCCTCTGGGTGTTCCGTTTTCCTCCCACAGTCCAAAAACACACGTTGATAGGTAGACTGGCGACTCAAAAGTGTCCGTAGGTGTGAGTGTGGGAGTGAATGTTCCACCCTGTCAAGGACTGGCACCCCTCCAGGGTTTGATCCCACCTTGTGCCCAATGATTCCAGGTAGGCTCTGGACCCTCTGCGACCCTGAACTGGATAAGCGCTTACAGACAATAAATGAATGAATGAATGAACTGCCTAGACTATGTTTGCCTTGCAGTGTTTGACCCCTGCCAGTACTAAATTGAGGCTTAACCCCAGTAAAACAATACAGCACAGGCCACCATGCCTCAAATATTACATATCCACTCTTGTAGAGTCTCTTATGTAAATGAGTAATTATGGAAGGCATAAAGTTGAACAAAATTCAATCCCATGTTCAGAGGGTAACTCTCTATCACATCTTTTCAAACTGTTGCTAACACAACATAACTAGAGAGCTCAACACACACGGAAGGCTGCTGAAGTCTGTCAGGTGCTGAGAGACTGGAATTGGAGGGTCATTCTACCTAGCAAGTCCAATTGGAATTCTTTAGACTGTTAGCGTCAGGGGGCTGAAGAATCCACAGGGATTTAACACACAATCTTACAATGACAGGGCTAGTGCTTATTTGAACCAATGGCATGCCTTTAGTAATGAAAGAAAACAACAAGTAGCTTTAAATTCATCTACAAGCTATAGTGTCAATCCCATCTTATCGTTTGAAGATACAACAGTATTATGAGTCATTGGTAGCTCAGTAAATTGGGGTCAGTCACTCTTTTTAAACACCACTGACCTGTCATCATCATCTCCATTGTCAGCTAGGTACTGTAGCTAATTACAATAGCCCAAGAACAAGGAAGAAATTAACAGGATCTGGTCGGGTTTCCAAGGGCAAGTGAGTTTGACCAATGTCGCACAGCCCACTCATAGTTAATGACAAAGTGCTTTCCTTCCTCCCTGCTTAGCCCTGTTAGGTGGAATGAAAGGTGTCAGCATTTATTTACACACCATCAATAAAGCTTACCATCTCCCTTACTGCTTAAAATGACATTCGTTTCGGTATTGAACCAGGAGGCAGGTCTGCGGAACCAAGAATCATCAAACTGCTCCCTGATCATTGTGTTTGGAAACTGGGCTCATTGTAAGAAGATTGGGGAAGCTCTGAGGTGGCACAGCTTCAGAAACAGGCGAATCTATGTGTGCCTGAGGTCATCTGAACAAAGAGTATTTGAACTTTCCTGATAGTTTCTCTCATTAAACGTGAGACAAAGCAAGCAATACACTGTACATGTATATATATATATATATATATATATATATATATATATATATATATATATATATATATATATATATATATATATATATATTAGTGTTTCCCATGATCTGACTCCCTTTATCCAACATATCAGCTAATTTTTGGGTTTAATTGAGTGAGTTAAATCACTAAACGGTGTTCTATTTCCAACTGATACAATTGCTGTTGATAGAGTAAATCCTGCATCAGTGTTTTCTAAATAACAGGTGTACATTGCCTCACAGACACCATAAAGATAGCGAGGCATACTTCTTAACTACATGGTTCTTGGTAGGATCCAATTTAGTATGACAACATATCAAATCTCATTTACCACTATGGTCCCATTCAGACATGTGCATTGACAGATTCCTGGCGAAGTTAGAGCCCTTTCACTCAAACCGGACAACTCCCCTAATGGTTGCTCTGTAGAATAAAAGTGTTTCATATGGCTGTTTCTTCAGATCAGATTCAGTTTGCCTTGTCCCAAGAACTGAAGTGGGTCAACTTGAATTCTACAAGCTTCTTTGCTTGCAGACATCGCCTCTGGTGCAGTACCCACCTCCTGTGGAGATGTAACCTCAGCAAGCCAAACCAGGCAGAGATTCATACATCTCAAATGAATTATAATGAGAAAACTTCCTACTAGAGCCCTCATAATATTCACTTCTACTTAGGTTTGGGAGGAAAACAAAATTAAAAAACCCCTCCAGTGAAAATCAAGGTTTTAACGTTGTCAGCATGTCTATGTGGTGTTGTTGGTATGCTTGAAGATTTATCCTGAGCAAAATAAGCAGTCAACACCATGGCAGTTAGGGTTCCTGATGGCTTAAACCTAAGGAACCAATCAATATAATTGGGATAAAGCTGCAGTGTAGAAGCCAAATGGTGTGGTTTTGGTTGCAAATTTGCTGAAGGAGTGATGCACCTTCATGGAAATAGTGGTAAGCAGTAGCAGAACTCACAGAATTCCAGTAGATTGTGGAAGCCACCTCATTGACACCATGCCATCAGCTGTGTTGACTTCTCCATGATGGACAGACATCAGCAAAAGATCTATGAGTAGAGCCCTGATGTGATAGAGAGCTGAGATAGAGAACAAGGTCAGTTCAAGAGAGGATGTTTGAGCACCATGGTAAAAGTAGTAGGACCCTGTGGTCTCTCAGCATTTAGGGGCTGCAGTGCAGTAAGGACCAGAGGCAATAACATGGGAGAAGGTCTATTTAGAACTTCATTTGGACCTTGTTGAAACTTTGTGCGGACATTGTGAGGGCTTTGTTTTTGTGACTTCCATGGACATGTTTCATTTAAATGGCCAAGCTGATAGTCCTGTGATTCAGTTGATAAGCTGGTTCATGACTATGGACCTACAGGTTGTTAACAGTCTCTAGATGGATTATTGACTGTTTGTAGAGTGTCTTCGAGGAGACTATCCAAATAAAGGGTTACTACTATTTATTCTAGATGGATTGGCTACTCGAAAAGTGTCAGTAGGTGTGTGTGGGAGTGTGTTGCCCTGTGAAGGACTGGCGTCCCATCCAGGGTGTGTTCCTGCCTTGCGCCCAATGATTCTGGGTAGACTCCATACCCACTGCGACCCTAATAAGTGTAATAAGGTAATGAATGAATGAATGAATGTTGAATGGTATTTCTTTTGACATGTGAATAAGCCAATGACAAAAATTAAACCAATCCAAACTGAAATGTTTAACTATTTCACCCCAAAAAGCAGGACTATTAAAACATGTCCATCTTGATATGGTGCTGGATGGAGGATTAAAAAGCTGAAAAACTGGACTCTAAAATAATGTCGGGTGCCTGGGGGTTGCTGCAGCCAGCACAGAGGGGGTTCCAGTTCAAACACGTATGGCTGAATTACTCCAGTGTTACTACATGCCATTGTGTAGCACACATTTGTGAACAGAAAACAAGGTTTATGTGTTTGATGAGTAAAGTTAAAGCTGTGGTGCTAAGCTTGAGGGTGAATGTGTAAAGTTACATCTAAGGCAGTTTTAAAGCTTTTATTTCTTTACTTTAAAAATACAGATTCAAATCATTGAAATGGTTCACTGAGCTGTAATATGGAGAACATAGACTCTGTCATTGCTTCTCTGGGCTCAGCGATGCAGAAACTGCACTATGTAACTTTAGGAAAAGCCCTGATAAACACACTCATCCCCGCTATACACTGCATCCAATTACTACACTTTGTTCTTGAACATAGCTCAGTGTCTTCTTCACGTCCCAGACCATAAACGACAGGGATATGAGCTCACCTTGGCCTTGTTTGAGCCTCTCAGTGTGAGGACGAGTGGGAAATGGAGGTCTCCGTAGGTGTCGGGGCATTGACGTGAGGACCAGGAAGAGCTGTGACTAATTGCTGAATCAGAGCAGGTCCTCTGTCCTGCTGGAGGGGTGATAATTGGGATGGGGAGCTTGCTGACAGGGCGGTGCCAAGGTCAGGAGAAGAAAGAAGTGGACAGAGAAATAACTGACCAAGAACATGACAGAAATTCAAAGAGAGAGAGTGCAAAAAGAGAGAGAAACAACTATTAGTATTTTCGAAGAGAGTGTGCTCTGTTCTTCATCCTTTTAATTACTGTCATGCTCAGACTGTCATGTGTGCCGTCAGGTACCATGTGCAATAACTCAGAGAAACAGTGAACAGACGCACCATCAGCTGTAGGGACCCTTTAATAACTGTGTACCTACGGTTAATGAGTGGCAGAGGAATCTGTAACACTGACAGTAAGTGTTTAATATGGCTACTGCAGTCCAAATTCAAAACACTGCACAGCTGTCTGACCCCTCCCCAGATGTGAAGCTCACACGGGTTGCCAGGTTTAGGACAATACAATACACGATACACAATACACGACGATGCAACTACGCAAATGAGTGCAAGACGAGTTCAAGAACTTTGGACATCCATAGCTAAAAATAACGTGTCATAATAAACCTGTTTGCACAGAAAAATGTACATAATTTAACTAAAAGACCTGCTTACGCTAGCAAAAGACAAAATGTGAACTAGCCACCACTATATTTACTAGGTTCATAATTGCCCTTCCCTTTCCACCTTAAATGCTTCACAGCATGAGGCTGATGTTATCTTCCTTATTGGATTTTTCCTTTCACCTTAAATGAAGTGTCAATGAGGAACTGCTGTTCTCTGGTTTGTTTATGTTCAGAATCTCTGCATCGTTTAATGTGGAACGAAGTGTTTGAGGAGAAAAGAATGAGTGTTGTTTGTATGTGGCTTTACATTTTTATTCCCCGTTTGATTTACCACAGAAACTTGTCACTTTGTCATTTGAGTTGTTTAGTTTTGTAGCACTTTCAGTCTGTGTTTATGCAGTTAGTTGTCTCTTGGGTTTAGAGTCAGTTTCACATTATGTCATTTGAAATAGCCAAAATAAGTCAATGATAACCGCCTATGGAGCAGGAATAAAGCAGTATCCTAATCATTTTCATATATTTTTCAAGGTTTCAAAGTTTCAAGGTTTCTCCACCATCTAAACAACTCCAGATGCTGTTTACAGACACTTGGGGTTCATAACCAGACTAATTAGACTATTTTCCAGCACACAAGCAAACTGGAGAGCTAGTAATCCTCTTTAAAAAGCGTGTTGTTTTATTAAAACCATGAACATTACCTTTAAATGTCATTGTAGGAGGCATATGTTTTTTTCTTAATCACAATTTTGGTCATCAAAGTTTTAGTTCCACCTTAAATGGATCAGTTTATGAGCGTAATATTGGTGTTAATCACCAGCTTCTATTTGAGTAGTTCTGTTCCACCTTAAATAAGCGACAGACACTTATACATCTGTACTTTTATAGATTTTAGAACATTTCCAACCTATTCAGGTGATAATTAGTCAACTCAGCATCTGTCTTATACTGCTGTTGGCTATAGGCGTCTATTTTTCAAATACATCCCCAGTTTTTAACTCTCATTTTAAGCCGTCTCTAATCATGGAGACTTTAAGAATGATTCAGAGGACTTTTAAGTCTGGTAGAATCTAGCATTTTCTCTGTTCATTCACTTGCTTCCATAATTGCAGAAAGATGTGTTTTGTCTGCTATAGTGGTTCATACCTGGCAACCTGAGGTATGTACCTTTTACTAGGATTAGACAGTGGACAGGATCTGAGGCTGAAACACTAACAGAGTTCTGCTCCAGAATAGACACACCTCAAAATTAAACATACAGGCTGCAGCACTGCTCTCAGAAACACCAGCGCTTCAACTTAGCCTGGTCATTTATGATTGAGTACAGAATATATATATCACATATCACCCTATAATGTAGCTGAGTTCAGGCCAATCTATGCCTAGGGATTAACAGGTCCGATATAACTATCTGTCCTTTTAAACATCTCTAATTTCTATCCTTCACTCCCCCAGACACATCGCAGCCTTCGCACATCATTGACTAATAACTCTTTTCCAGCAAAACCTCTATAAGGACCACATTCTTCATAGAGCCAAATAATTCGCAGAGCTGCATTTTGTCACAGCCATGCATAGCTTCTCTCTGACTGACTGAGAGTGAAAAACTCCTGAGCCTGTTGGGAAAGGAGCAGTTGGGGGTGGTGGCTGAGGGGGGGGGGGGGCACTTTACAAAAGCTATTTCCTCAATGCCAGCAACCCTTCATCTGTAGGTCTGCGGCAGAGTTCACGCTCCCTGTATTTTGTCACCGCGTCTTTAGACGCGCCTGTCAGGAAGTGGGTGTGAATGGAAAGGAATATGAGCTTTGAGTGGTGGGAGGTTTATCTCTGCCGGGCTGCCAGGTTGCCGCGTGATGTCTGCTGAAAATAAAGCGAGCCGTAGGCAAAACAGTCTTCAGACGAGTCATGTGTTACATTAGGCCCTGAGGGCTGGTGAAGAATAAATGGGACTAGGAGTTTTTGCACATGTACTTTTTTACTTTTTTTTTTTTTTGGAGAAAAGGCGGGAGAAAAAATGTGGTGATTGGTGCGTTAAAATCAGCTCCGGGGAACTGTCCCTCTAAATCACACGGCCTCGGTGGCATTCCATTCGCGTAGCCCAGGGCACAAATCACCGTTACTCTGGTGGCCCCCCAAAGCAGAAAGGATGCAAGAGATCAAAGCAGCTTTTTTGCTCCACCCTCCACTCGGAAGAGTAGCTCCATCAGTGAGTGTGAGTCATCTAACAGGACGATAAGATGAAGTACAGAGAGGTCTTTCTCTGGAGAGAGCGAGTGGGAGAGGAGGAGGAGGAGAGTGAGAGAAAGCAAGAGAAGGGGCAAAGGTGGCCCAGCACCTGTCAGCTCTAATTGGGCCTCTCATACCGTCAAATGCTGACTGCAGGCTCCAGAAGATATGGTCTTATCAACTCTGCTCAACCTTCGGCCCGTGGCTGTTAGGGATGATCAATTACAACACATAACACACACACACACACACACACACACAAACACCCACACCGTCTAGCAACCAGCCCATAATTTGGCATGTGGATCCATGTGTCCTGTCCAATTTATCTGAAGATGTAGAAGGGCACATGATGACCCAAGATGATGAGGGTTGTGCAACCTCAATCAGACTTAGACAGAATTTGACATTTTTAAACCTAACCTCTTCATTAGTTACATCTACAAGCATGTTGTGTTTACACTTTTCTATTTGTCAAAAGGTTTTCTGTATGTTGAAAGACTGGTATCTTTCATATCATTTAACTCTACATTCAATAGGTTTCCCTTCCCGATATCAAACATTCTCTAGACGGCTATACACACACTTTCCCTGGAGAGATGAATCACCATTAGTTAGTGATCGAGATCGAATCATTCAACATCAGTGTCTGACCTTAAAGGCAATATACTGTGGTAAAATATAATTAAATAAATAAATAAAAATGAAATAACTAGTTGTTCTATTGGGGCACAGAGTTTAGAGGGACACAGTGGTACCCTCTGCTCCCCATTAAAAAAAAAAAGGCAGTTTAACGCTAAGAGTTAACGTGATTTAACATTAAAGTGGGTGTTACTCTGCCATGGATGACAAATACATAATCAGCTAATGCTAAATACATTTCTATTGATTTAATTCATTGAGCCAGTTTGCACTTTCTTAAAAAAATAACAACAGAAATTGGATAAACCTCAGTTTTACACAATTTACTCAAAACTGCATCCACATTCTACTGACACATTTATACACATGGTGTGCACTAAAAATGTCACAATGCTGTGCAATTAGGTACCATCTGCAGACCCCAATTTAAAATGACATTGTCTAGAACTGAACAATTCATAACTGACAGTTTCTAAAATTAATTTTCTCATAAGAACTTGAACGGTGTGACGTGCCCTTATTGTTATTTTGAGAATATCAGACTGATCAGACAGTAATATGTATTTTTTTGGTATGTTATACTGCTATGAGTCTCTACAACCAAGATAAAGTTGTTTGTTGCAGGTGTTTACAAATGTTCATTAATCAATGCATAAATAAATAAATTAATAAAATTAAATAAATTAAAAACACTAAATTGGCTTTGACTGAAACTGTTAGCAGCTCAAGATCTTTGAAAGGCGCTGGGGAATTATGGGAAATATAGTACCAGAAGTGAATTTGAACTGTGTGTCCTGTAGTTCTGCTCAGTAATCCAGGATAAAAGGTTTATGACTGTGATTTTAGTAGGGCACAGCAACATTAAACTGGGGCACGTGACCCAGTAAATTGGGTCTAATGATGCCCATGATGCAGACACTTTAGAGTTGTCCTGCTTCATCATCTGAGTCTCTCCAGTGTTTATGTAAGAGCACAAAGACTTGGAAACATGGAGAATTAGGGATACTGATTAAAAACTGATGACAGTGAAGAAAGAGAACTAAGTGAAAACGGCTAGAAACCAGAGCTTCTGCACCTTGCTCCTCACTCCTGACCTCTCACACTCAACTGAACAGTGTGTGGCTTATACACGTTTAAAGGAACAGGTGCTGAAACCTGGGGCTGTGTTACTTGATCCTTGTGGTGTTTTGACCAAAATATGTTACATTTAATTAAGCCCCCAGAACTGGAAAGAGGTAGAATATGTTCCCTTTAATAAAGTACTGTGAGCCTGAATTACCATCCAATCAAAATCTGATCTAAAGCCCTTCCAGAAAAGTAGAAACCATTCCTTCAGTTACAGGTGACAACAGGTGAAATACAGTAAAAATGTCCTCAGATTTGTTTGTGTTTAAGTTGGTGTGGCTGCTATAGAAATCCATTTAATAGCGAGTGGGTTTTAATTTCGGTGGAGGAAAATGTTCCTCCCAAATCCAAATGAATGCAATCACCACTTGGACACACCTGGACTCAGAGTAGGTCTCCTTTAGAAGCAAACAGAGCCTGGAGCTGATAACCTCTATGGACTTTTTTTGAATGTAGCCTGACTTGACTAAGTCTCTCTCTTATTTTTGATGTCCCCCATTCTCTGGAGTCCTCTCCACTCGCTCACTGATGTCCTTTAAACGGTCTGAAAGGGATCTCTGAGGAACACATGGCTCGTCTAGCAGCACCAGGCCGGTCCCGGGAGAAAGCTCAGCCAAAGCCTGTCACTGTGCCTCTCTCCCGACCATAAATCTTCCCACATCCCGGCCTTGTGTTATTCTGCCAAGTAGAATTAGGGGCTGCAACACAAAAAGCTATGACATGGAGATGGCACACACACACACACACACACACTTGACTCATGCGGAACGCTAAGGCACAGAAAAACGCCAGGGCTCACTACACCAGACACATTCAAGAAAGACTTTCTGCAAGTGTAAAAGGAAAGAGGAATGTCAGTGACTAACTGAAGAATTGCTGCTAATGAGGTACAAATTGGAGGGTATGGTCACGGCTCCGAGACAATACCCGCAGGTAGCCGTTTCTGGCAGTAAGGTAATGGATGGGCTTCCCACGCAGCCTGGCAGGGATTCTAAATTCAGGGAGTAAATATTATGGCCATCACAGAAGTCTGACTGAAATTTATGGTTGAGGTGGCAGTCTGATGCATATTTCCTTTCCCTGGCAAATCTTCCCATCAGTCAGCTCTCAGGCCAAAGGGCAAGTTGTAAATGCCGTGTCATGGAAAAACTTGACGTGGTCCCACTTTATATTAGGGCCTTTATTAAACTGTATATGTGAATATTAATGATGTATTATATGATGTATTCAATTGTGTAGTAACAATCAGGATAAACTTGTGTATGATCCTTTCATCTTAAAAGTGTTCATTGTCCACCTGCCTCTCACTATTCAGTAAAAACATGACAATATCCATGACTACACACTTATTATAACTCTATGCTTCTTCGTGCACCCTGCGTTGTTTTTACACTTCTCTCTTGTATATGCTCTTTGTTATATATGTATATGTATATGCTGTTTGTTCATACATTGATCATTGATTACAAGCTACTTTTTACACACCTCTGTTATATACTACTCATTGTTTAGTCACTGTTCTTTGTTATGCCCTGCTCTCCACTACAAATGTTTCTATGTATTTATGCTGTTCTTTGTTATTTCTTAGTATTTGCTGCTAATGTACTTTGTTGTTTTACTCTGGTGTTGACCAGAGGAGGATGGATTCCACTTGTGTGTCTTTGTTCTTTTCAAGATATTTTCCTCTAAGTGAGTTTACACCAACTATAAATCCACTCTGTAAATAAAATTGCATCTGGAATATACAAATATAACAAAATTATAAAATAAAAATATAAAGGAAACTATGGATGTAAGAATGAGGAACTGTGCAGTGATATACTCCGCAAGAAGGTGCAAAAATATAGAAGTGAATTATAGGGTCTATATACACAATGTGCAAAGATGAGACTATATCAATATGATTTTATATAATATATTTTACAATATAGGGTACAACTATGAGTGAGTCCATCAGGGAGTGGGGTTAAATAGTGAGCATGAATACTGCAGCTGCCATAACTGAATAACTTTCAGACTATTACATGTGTGTAATATCTTCCAACCCCTCTATCTTCCAACCCCTGGGAAGCATTGAAGAACCTGGTGGGGACAAAGAATCGGAGTACGCCTGTAGAGCAGCTCTGTGAAAGTAATCTGGCACCGAACCTGTTCCATTTTGGAGAGCAGTTTGCCCAGTGTCCTTCTCTCAGCCACATTAGGTCCAGACCAATCTCTTGATGCCGCTCACCTGACCAACATATCATTGACAGCTTGTTATTCACATAAGCTGTGGTAATGTGTTACAGTAAATATATCACTGTTAATTGCAGAGGGGTTGCCAGTGCTGTTACTGTGTAAGTACATAGGTATTAGAAATCATTTGTGTAACTACTAATGCTTCCCACATGCTTAGTACCTGTGACAGTTCACCCAATTGGCTTCATGATCTCAGCTAAAGATACCCCTCTTTTTGCAACCTACCTGTTTTTCCTACCCCTGTTTTTGACTCCTTATATTCCAGTAGAAGCAGAAGGGCAGAGAGGACATGGTCAGCAAACGGCTGCCAAACCCACACCTGACTCCATCCTCAGGGATGCAAGCCTACAGATGGGCTGGATCTTGGCATTCCTAGTATCCGAGCCATTATGAAACTGAATTAAACTAATGCATCTGTCTGGTCCCTGTCCTTTCCCAACACTATTTATTGGTTTGATCTATGTCCATAGCTCTTCCAGTGTCAGGGCGCCATCCTTCCTTTTGCCTGTTGTTTCTCCTTCTCCCTCCTTCACAAGGTTATTTGAGGTTATGGCACGAAATACCTCAGCCAGCAAAGTGTCCTTTTATCTCAGCCGGAGAAACAAAGTGCTTTCACTGGGTGGTCCACATTTCTTTGTAATTTGTGCTGCAGTATTTTGAGACAAAATTACCGTTTCTTTGTAGCCATTATCATTTTTTTTTTGGTTGGCACAAGAAGCATTGAACCTTTGTGATTTACTCTTTGGCCAGATGTATTTCCTTCTTTGTAATCATGGAAAGTGCAAGGTGTCTTTATGGCTCAACATGAGACCCCCCCCCCAGCCCCCCCTCGCCACAACTCCTTTTAACATTCTAAGCTATGACACCCTCTAAGAGAGCCGAGATTGCGTTTCCATAGCCTCAGCATTGCTTGTTTGCCAATAGACAGGCGGTCTTTAGCCTACGTCAGCGACTCTGGGGTATATATGTAGTGGTGTCAGTAAGTAGTTCTGACAGGAGGAGGTTACAGGAAAAGATTCAGAAAAGAATCCAAATGATCCCTGGTCCCAACAAATTCTCCACATTTATAAGTACTACTCTAAAACCCCATGTTGAAACTAGGATAAGTTTACCTGGGAATCATGATTTTAATAAATCTCATAAATCTCTGTTCGAATGGGCTTTTTTCAGGCTGACAGAAATCCCAGTGGATTGACGTTAATCCAGTGTTTATCTGCATTAAGCATATCTTTAACTCTCTGAAAGTTATTAATGGGGAGTGATTTTAATCCAGTATGTACCCAAGGTAATAGCTGTTCAATAAAATCCTTTTTTTCCACAAGTGAACACAGTTCTTGGCTTTTAATGAATTGCCTGTGATCTGCTTTGGTCAAAACACTAAAAGAATCAAACATCCACAGCACAGTGTTCTCCCTTTGTCTAAACAGCCCTATTCAAGACGGTGGGTTTCAGCACCTTTTCCCAAAAATGAGAAAGAGAAGCTTTGGATTTTAGTCACTATAACTCGGTTCTTTTTCTTCCTCGTTCTCCTTTTCTGTCTTTGTTTTGCTCTGTTTAACCTCACCTTTGTGCTGCCATACAAACACAGGTCCTTTGCCATGATTGGAGAGACTCAGACAAAGAGGCGGGACTATATCAATGTCTCTACAGTCTAAGTACAAACCAGAATGACCCGTTTTATCCCGTGTTTTTTGATTGAGCCCACAGAAACATACTAGGTTGTTTTGTATCACAGTGTGTGGGCTGGTAGTCTCCTGATCCCCAAATTAATGTACATATGCACTGAACAAGTCCATCCATCCATTATCAGTAACCGCTTATCCAATTTAGGGTCACGGTGGGGCCAGGGTCTACCTGGAATCATTGGGCGCAGGGCGGGAATACACCCTGGAGGGGGCACCAGTCCTTCACAGGGTAACACACACACTCACACATTTACTCACACACTCACACCTACAGACACATTTGAGTCACCAATCCACCTACCAACGTGTGTTTTTGGACTGTGGGAGGAAACCGGAGCACCCGGAGGAAACCCACGCAGACACAGGGAGAACACACCACACTCCTCACAGACAGTCACCCGGAGGAAACCCACGCAGACACAGAGAGAACACACCACACTCCTCACAGACAGTCACCCGGAGAAAACCGACGCAGACACAGGGAGAACACACCACAGTCCTCACAGACAGTCACCCGGAGCAGGAATCGATCCCTGGAGCTGTGTAACTTCGACACTACCTGCTGCGCCACCGTGCCACCACATGTTTTTTTATTATTATTATTAATTAACGATATGATCCCATTTAATTTGGTGTGTGTCCACTGCATGGTACCTGCTCGGCTTGGCTCAGCTCTTCTCAGCTTTCGGTCCCTGTACCTAGAACAGGGGTACCTTTTTAGTACATGTTCGATTAAGTAGGGACTAAACATGACATGTAAACCTTGCAGAGCAGACTGGCCAGAAAGTCCTGTCAGTCATAATTCAATTCCGTTATCCAGCGCAGGTGTTTGGAGATTTTACAAAGTCCTTAGAGATCACATTTGCTTTTATCTAACTCACTAGGACAGCTCGTGAAATTACACTGTGGTCTTTTGAAGAGCTTCAAACGGCCCTTAGATTGGTGGCTGGTGAAAAATTCCAATGTGAGCTGGAGGTGCAAAAAGGAGCGAAAAAATCTCTACTGAACCGATGAGCAGAGCTGTGTTCAGTAACAAAACAACAACAGCATGCAAATACATGATGAGAAAACGAACTTAATATTACTGCTGTCGTTTTTGTGGTTTCCAAAAGCCCAGGCAGTGTTTAAGGACGTCACCGCTACATTTTGGGGAAGCTGTGGTAGTGGAGAAGCAGTGAAGGACCAGGCCCCAAAAAGCAAAATATGGAACTGGGAAAACATGGAACTGAATATGAGCCGCCAAATCACAATCACCTCACATTACAAAATTAAACCTGTTCCTAACTCTAACCATAACACTAAACCTAACTCCAAACCTAAGTCAAAGCATGCTCCTTCTTGTAGTGTACACACTCATTTTTCAGAGCAGAAGACTAGCACTAAGACATAATGGTGTGTATTATATAAAAATATTGTTATATCATTTGTAGGTTTTTGCCTTTTTATAACAATAAGTACTGAAGACGATCACTTGCCAAAAGGAACTGGAGCCATAAAGCCTTCTCAAGTATGTGGCTAGGATTGGTCTTCTGCCAGAATGTAACTGTCCATTTGTTTAGGTCAAGCTGGAGCCTTTAACCTCCCCTTACTGTTTTTAGAGCTGGGTATATGTTTGGCCTGAAGCTGAACCAAGTCTCACTGCAGCCCAGGCTGCTCTTTAATTGTGTGTCCATGTTCTTTTCATTAGTTACAGTATGTTTCCTCAGTTTTAATGAGCTTTCCATTAAGCCATGTGCCATTCTTCACTCTTAATTACATGTGGGGTGTATGTGATGTGAGAAGACACTTCTAATAGCATTATTATAATGTATGTATCATGTTTGCAGCACAAAGGTAACAGATTAGTGGAGTCTAAGAGGAACAAAGGCCACAACACAGATCCCCCGCAATTACTGCAGTGGATTAAGAATTTAAATGAAAGCATGAGAGACCCATGGTGCCCCTTTGATGTCGGGCCGCCAGAAATCTCATTACGGCTGCAATCTCAGGTTCAGGAAGGCCATGCTTCAAGGAATATGTGTTCGGACAGGCGCACAGCAACATACGCTGGTATAAGCACTGTCTACAACACCACTGCTGCAGGCAAAATGCATCGTTTGCCTGGAGTTTGTTTCCAAACAAACGCAAACGAAGCAGAATCAAAGTTCCCTCCCTTTGCATAAGCCCCCCCAGAGCAAGGACAAAGAAAGATCTAGAAAAAAAAAGAAAAGAGAAGAGGCGGCTTCAAAGTTTGGGCAGCCACTGGAGCGCGACGGATCGCTGCAGCGTTCTGGGCAACAGAGATTTTACTCAGCCATACAGACCCAGAAGAGGGGTGGGGGAGTGGGTTTCATCTTCCAGCACACACTGCTGTTGATAAATGGCACCTGTTAGTGTGTGTGCCCCACATCCTCAGAATACAGTCCTGCTAAAATGTGGCAAGGAAGCAAGGCATTTCTGACCTTCGCACATCACGGTAGTTCACATGTTATTCAATGGGAACAACCACATCTTTAACCCTGTCCTCGTCTGGCAAACGAAAGACCTTTTATCAGCCGTAAGTTTCTACACTTGTCGCCTACTGTTTGTAGAGTTGCACTTTGTAGTTCTACAATTAGTTCCTCTGTTACTCTGAGTACTTTATAACAATTTGTGTCAGTGGACACAGGCCACTGTCGGCTGGCTGTTTTAGTTTGGTGGACTATTCTCAGTCCAGCAGTGACGCTGAGTGGTTTAAAAACTTTAGGGACACTGCTGTGTCTGATCCACTTCTACCCACACAAAACAACAAAACCACATTAGTGTCACTGCAGTGCTGAGAACGATCCCCCACCCAAATCATACCTGCTCTGGGGTGGTTCTGTGAGGGAACACACATTCACTCACACACTCACACTTACGGACACTTTTGAGTCACCAATCCACCTACCAACGTGTGTTTTTGGACTGTGGGAGGAAACCGGAGCACCCTGAGGAAACCCACGTGGACATAGGGAGAACACATCACACTCCTCACAGACAGTCACCCAGAGGAAACCCACGCAGACACAGGGAGAACACACCACACTCCTCACAGACAGTCACCCGGAGGAAACCCACACAGACACAAGGAGAACACACCATACACCTCACAGACAGTAACCTGGAGGAAACCCACGCAGACACAGGGAGAACACACCACACTCCTCACAGACAGTCACCCGGAGGAAACCCACGCAGACACAGGGAGAACACACCACACTCCTCACAGACAGTCACCCGGAGGAAACCCACACAGACACAGGGAGAACACACCAACTCCTCACAGACAGTCACCCGGAGCGGGACCCGAACCCACAACCTCCAGGCCCCTGGAGCTGTGTGACTGCGACCGTGCCATCCCAGTTTAATTCATGAAAGGGTTAATATGTTTTCAACTAGTGGAGCACGGTTATTTATTTAATTGTTTTTGTGAATTAACCCTTTAAATCTCCAAGAAAACATAAGCAGCTTTGGCCCTTCTGTATTTAATATTGCATTAAGATTGATACCACTATAAGTATAATATGTTTTAATAAGGTTTAATTAAAAAAAGCTCATTGTCCTGGATTAACGACCACATGCTGATAAACACATGAGGGAATAAATGAGGGAGACCATTAGCTGTATTGAAGCAGTCGTGTGAACTGATGGACTGCTGGTGTATCACTGCCATGAGATGGGAGTACTGCAGACATCCCAGAACCTGGCTCCGGACCCGACACAGTCCACCTACCACCCAACACATCCATCATATTCAGGGCCAAACTGGCTCCAGCCTCTTTTCTAAAGTGCCCTGTCATGGATTTCCCTGAAGGACAACAGAAGCAAACAGCCATCCTGTTTCTGCACACATCAGAGTCTCGATTATTAGTGGCTAACCCTAACCCAGCTCTCAGCCTTTGGGGGGTGGGGAAGTCAGAACCTACAGAACCACAGTGACCAGTCACTTTAAACCTGATCCATCAGCTTCAGAAAGCTCCCTCAGTGACCATAACACATTCACAGTGCTATTCTAGTGCAGAAAGGGGGCACTGACCGGGCGACAAATGGGAGTTATTTGGGTTTTACAGTTTTCTTGTTAATAAAATATACAGACAGTGGGAAAAAGACAGATGTGGAAAGACAGCACTGAGGCTAAAGAAAAAAAAATATATTGTTATTGATATAATTACATTATTCATATAACTACCGAGGGCGGCACAGTCACACAGCTCCAGGGGCCTGGATGTTGTGGGTTCGATTCCTGCTCCGGGTGACTGTCTGTGAGGAGTGTGGTGTGTTCTCCCTGTGTCTGCGTGGGTTTCCTCCGGGTGACTGTCTGTGAGGAGTGTGGTGTGTTCTCTCTGTGTCTGCGTGGGTTTCCTCCGGGTGACTGTTTGTGAGGAGTGTGGTGTGTTCTCCCTGTGTCTACGTGGGTTTCCTCCGGGTGACTGTCTGTGAGGAGTGTGGTGTGTTCTCCCCGTGTCTGCGTGGGTTTCCTCCCACAGTCCAAAAACACACGTAGGTGGATTGGTGACTCAAAAGTGTCCGTGTGTGTGTGTGTCTGTGTTGCCCTGTGAAGGACTGGCGCCCCCTCCAGGGTGTATTCCCGCCTTGCGCCCAATGATTCCAGGTAGGCTCTGGACCCACCACGACCCTGATTTGGATAAGCACTTACAGATAATGAATGAATGAATATAACTACTGAGAGGTTGAAGAAAACTACTGTTTGGGTGTGGATCTAGTGGCAGACTCAGCTTGAATTCAGCTTGAATTTGTACACATTTCGGTGTGTGAGTGTGTGAAATTGTCCACATTTGAGTGTGTGTGTAAGTGACAGAGTGTGGCAAATTGTCCACAGATGAGTTTGTGTCCGTGTGTCGCCCAGTCCAGGGTTGGTTTCTGAATTGTGTCCAATGTTTCTTCAAAGGTTTATCCACAGTGACTCTGACTGAGATGAAGTGGTTACGGAAAATAAGTGAATGAATGAATGAATGAACTGCTTTTATCTTTGTGCTTTTCCCCATTGCACAATTTCACGCTGGAATGATTTCAGAACCCTGATACAGTTCTCAGGCAGAAACCCTAGTCACTTCTGGTTACTACAGCGCTCCGTGAGAGCAAAAACAGAACATCTGCATTATGCATGTGAGCGGTGGATATTTACAGCATCCATCCACACACACACACACACACAAACCCTGTCTCAATATACCACACTCAGATCCGAATAACACCGCACCGACTGGTGAATTCCACAGCTCTAATACATCGATTTGCTTTTTTCATTGTCTCTGATTTATGAATTATTATGAATCTAAAACCCATTCAGAACTCTGCCCTGGGTCACCTAAATCAAACTGACAGTCTCATTATTGGACATGGTGGCAGTGGGTGGGTGGGGGCAGGAAGGGCCTGCTTTATTACTGATAGAGGAGAAGATAATCCTGCTCCATCTAATCCAGGACTAGTAAAACTAGGTTCATCTTCAGCTCCGCCTTAGATCCTTCAAGATCTTTCACTGTCTGAGGCCTCTTGCTGTAATTTCAGCTCAAATTGTGGATCAAGCTGAAGAGGCTCCAGAGAAATGGCTTTAGTCTTCTAAATCAATGTTTTTGCACTGTCAAATTAATTAAAACTTCAGAGTCACTGAAGAAAACCATAGTGCCATTGTCACCGTAATTAACTTACACTAAGGGTTCTCAACATTCAGTCAATTCCACCGGATTATACTGTGATTATCTGAACAAAAAAGCATTGTGGAGTTTATATTTCACCTCTTTACCATATAAATAAACAGTTAAATAAATAAATATACCCTGTGAAGGACTGGCGCCCCCTCCAGGGTGTGTTCCCGCCTTGCGCCCAATGATTCCAGGTAGGCTGTGGACCCACCGCGACCCTGAACTGGATAAGGGTTACAGATAATGAATGAATGAATAGTAATAAATACATTAAAAACAGAATGCAATGCACTACATAATTTAATACTGACATAGTTCACTCTCACACTTCCTGTCACTGACGCTAATGTTTTGGAGCTTCCTCTTTGGGTTAGGATTAGATTTAGAGCTAGGGACAAGGTTAAGGTTGATTTTTCACACTGGGTATGTGTCAGAATTTATCTTCTACATCCACAAAGAACAAACTACATTGAGTACACATTGTATACCTGTCAACTCCATTTTTGTCTTTTACACAAATATTTGATTATTTAAATGAGCCATTCTCAAGAAAAAAATATAGTAAATAAAAAATTTGCTCCCCTTCTTATGTGATAAAGAGGATTATTTCAATTGTACAGCACCCTAATGTGTGTTATCTCCAATCACAGCACCGGACCGGCTTTCATGTGACAAACGTGCAAACGTGGTGTTAAACAGGCATGATAAAAGTAGAGAAATAAGAGTACCAAGAGAAAACAGTGCAAATGGAGTGGGAAATTAAGAGAAATGAGCAAAATCAAGAGCAGAGAGCGATGAAATAAGAGACCAGAGAGAAAGTGAGAGTGGAGAAATAAGAGGACCAAGCAAAATGGAGAGCAGACATATTGATGAACAGAGTGAAAACAAGAATGGAGGGATAAAAGCACTGAGCAAAAATACTGGCAGAGAAATAAGAGAACATAGCCATTATGTTAAAATGGGAGACTCTGGGCTTCAGTTCTGGCTGCTGCTCGCTTTGGGGTTGGGGTTGGGGTTGGGGGGTGGAAATGCTGTTCTCTGGTTTGTTCACATCCAGAAGCTTTGTGTATTTTAAGAACAGTGGAAAAAACAGTGTTTTGTTTGTTTTGTTTTGTTTTTTTGTACATGGCTGATGTTTAACTTTTCTGCAACAATTTTGTTTAGATGTATAGGTGTTTGAACTACCACAAAATCAATTTTTTTTAGAATTTACTTTTCCAACTACAGCAAAAATAATTCAGTATTAGCCACCGATGGAGCAGGTATAGAGCAATATCCTCATCTCGTTTCATGCTTTTCAACAATTTGAGGTCTCGTCATTGTCTTAAATCTTCCACATGAGCAGAAAGGGAAAGCCTAGCATACCAGACTAACACACTTTGTTGTTGTTGTTTTTTTACCCATTTACAGACACTAGGGTTTTTTTAAACACATTTGACCTGTTTCCAGAAAAACTGTAAAATAAGTGATTTTTGATGAAAATTCTGAATGTCTCATTTAAAGCAGAATATCCAGTGCCCTCTGCTGTCCCACAATGTAAAAGGACAGGGAACACACATAATGCACTGGTTTTGGTTTGGAAAGGGCCACGGACTCACCCCAACCCTGAACTGGATGGTTATATACAATGAATTAATGAATATTGATCCTTGTCGTCTGTGTCAAGCCAGATCCCAAATAGCACCTTATCTCCTATATAGTGCACATTATACACAATATAACTAAAAAAAAACAGTAGATCCAGACAGTGCACTAATTTGACAGTGAGACAAGAGTTAAGGCTTCAGTCAGGCAGCTCAGAGATATACATTTCACTTCTATAAGAAATGTAGTGAATATAAAATGTGTGAGTGTGTGTCGCCCTGTGAAGGACTGGTGCCCCCTCCAGGGTGTGTTCTCGCCTTGCGCCCAGTGATTCCGGTTATAGACAATGAATGAATGAATGAATGAATGTAGTGAACATAGCATATGACTACTTTACTTTATAAAGTGTATTTTAAGTGTAAATTAACATCATTTAAATTACATATTACTAGTGATGTAATGCAAATTAGTGGTTCCAAAATAACATACTTTAAGTTCACTTTCTTTTTCCATAATTTCTCCAGCAAGATGTACATTTGTAATCACTTTACAAAGTTAGTCCACTGTAGGGTTTTGAGTCTTTCCAAAGGGCTCTTGTGTTCACCAAGTGGGTAAAAGTCAGCACTGTTACCCACTACAGAACCCCACTACAGACATGGAGGAGTTTTATCAGAGACACTTTCTCCAGACAATTTGAACATATTTAGACAACACACAGGGCATTTTCCAAATCCAAGTGGGGTCTGAATTACAACTTTTGAGAAGTATAGCAACACGAAATGAGTAACAATCTTGCTGAGGGTTAACTGATCCCTCTTCTGATGACTTTGACCAGCGGATGGAAATGAGGACGTTTTAATCAAACGCCCATGTTGATTGTATGTGGAGGACTTTGCCCGTGAAAGTGTTTCTGCGCAGTTGCTGCATGCAAGTCAAGCACATCGTCGGCCTTCTGCTAATTCCTCCTCAGGCCCTCACCGTTTTCAGCAACGACCTTGAAGTGATCTGAGCTCTCAAACCGCCAGTGTTTCTCTGCAGAGACGCAGGGACGATTAGGATTCTGGGAGCATTCCTGTGGCATTTTTCCTGCATTTTTGAAAGCCTGTGTATAAAAGAACACCAGCTCTATCAAAGTGGGCTGAACAATGCAGAGAGGCAGCGACTTCGCAACCAGTTTAGCTGAGTAGCAGTGACCTTACACAGTTTTGGGTAAAGAAGAGAGCACAAAAAAAAAGAAAAAATATGGGAAACCAGAGGACGCCACAGGTGGAGATGCGCTATGTTATTGTAGGTTTACAGAACAATTGCATGTAAAGCTGAATAAACACTGATTAATAAAGACTGGTGGATGTGGAGGGAAGAGTACATGTTGTTAAACTGCTGTAATAATATTTACTGCTATTTTTCACCACAACAAACCCATGCTCTGTAGCCTTGGAATGTCTGAAAGATGCAAGGTTAGCTACTGATCAGCCACATGAACCCAACATGTTGTTGCTGTTGAATCTTACTTCAACAAGATTTCATAATATAAATAAACACACAATGCGGTTTATGATTCAGTCATTTAACGATCCCCGTGTGAGCTCCTGTCCACTAGAGGCACTGTTTCAGTAAATTCACATAAAGTGTCATTGAGGTACTCAGTGTTGTAAACGCTTGTAGGAGAGGGTTATTAAAGCTGTAGGTGGTCTTTCTTTTTCTTTTAGGATTATGTTTAGGATTATTGTTAGGGTCGAGGTCATGTTTATGGTTAGGCTGATGGTTAAGGGTGATTTATCACACTGGGCATGTGACATCAAGTGACCTTTATATCCACAAAGGACAAACTACATTTTCTTACACACTGTACGAATCCTGAGAAAGGTCTTTGAGTCAAATACAACACATTTTAAAAATTAAAAAATTTGAAAATCACCTTGAGAGCAGAATGGAATGATACAGCACTATAATCCAAATAACATTTAGATTTAAACATTTCATCAGCCTCTTTCTGCAACCCCTTAGTGTATATTAACTCAGTGTTTAAAATCATAAAAAATACAATGAAATAAACAAATAAAAGAAAAAAAAATTGTCCTAAAAATGTAAAATAAAATATATATATAAAAAAACAAACATCATAAAATAAATATGCCATCATTTTAAAATATTTTCTGATACATGCACACAGCTCCAGGGACCTGGAGGTTGTGGGTTCGATTCCCGCTCCGGGTGACTGTCTGTGAAGAGTGTGGTGTGTTCTCTCTGTGTCTGCGTGGGTTTCCTCCGGGTGACTGTCTGTGAGGAGTGTGGTGTGTTCTCCCTGTGTCTGCGTGGGTTTCCTACGGGTGACTGTCTGTGAGGAGTGTGGTGTGTTCTCCCTGTGTCCACGTGGGTTTCCTCCGGGTGACTGTCTGTGAGAAGTGTGGCGTGTTCTCCCCGTGTCTGCGTGGGTTTCCTCCGGGTGACTGTCTGTGAGGAGTGTGGTGTGTTCTCCCTGTGTCTGCGTGGGTTTCCTACGGGTGACTGTCTGTGAGGAGTGTGGTGTGTTCTCCCTGTGTCCACGTGGGTTTCCTCCGGGTGACTGTCTGTGAGAAGTGTGGCGTGTTCTCCCCGTGTCTGCGTGGGTTTCCTCCGGGTGACTGTCTGTGAGGAGTGTGGTGTGTTCTCCCTGTGTCCACGTGGGTTTCCTCCGGGTGACTGTCTGTGAGGAGTGTGGTGTGTTCTCCCTGTGTCTGTGTGGGTTTCCTCCGGGTGACTGTCTGTGAGGAGTGTGGTGTGTTCTCCCTGTGTCTGCGTGGGTTTCCTACGGGTGACTGTCTGTGAGGAGTGTGGTGTGTTCTCTCTGTGTCTGCGTGGGTTTCCTCCGGGTGCTCCGGTTTCCTCCCACAGTCCAAAAACACACGCTGGTAGGTGGATTGGCGACTCAAAAGTGTCTTTAGGTGTGAGTGTGTGTGTGTCAGTGTTGCCCTGTGAAGGACTGGCGCCCCCTCCAGGATGTATTCCCGCCTTGCGCCCAATGATTCCAGGTAGGCTCTGGACCCACCGTGACCCTGAATTGGATAAGGGTTACAGATAATGAATGAATGAATGAATGACACTTGCAAACAATCTGTTACAAGATTAATTTGTTAAAAAATGTTTGAGTAAACTGAGTGTGTTTCTTGAAAACCATTGCTTTTTTCAATTTTTGTCAACAAGAGCCGTATAATTCCAAGCAGAATCAAAGTTCTTAGGACTAGAAGGTTCTATCTGCAATTAACCTGTTCCAAAGCGTGCTGATACTGTACATTTAGGGTGTCTGTTATTTTCATGTATGAAAGAGATGTGTTCCATGCATCAGTTTTGCTATTTGGAATTCAAAATCTCTGAAGCACAAAACCTGGAACACAAATAGAACTTTATAATCCCAATGTCATTTTCCCAGTCAGTGTAAACCCTTTCAGACCTGATAGTGACATTTATATTAGTTGACCGGGTCTTGCATCACTGTTAGGAGTCCCATCTTCTCTAAATTTTCAATATATTCTCTCTATTCTACATGTTTTTCTTTGTCTTCACTACTCCTCATGCCGTTTATAGGAAAAACACATAAGGCGACAGGTTTAAGATGACTTCAAGTGAAGTGTGGTCTTCGACCTCTGTGCCGCTATACTTTTAGATACCATATGAAATATGTAACAGACAGTCCATTATGACCTTAGCTGTAATGGTGTGGTCATTATGAACAAATATGGTAGGCTGGACTGGTCTCATTGCCGCTGTTCATTAGTCAAGTCCATCCCTACCAGTATCAATATATGAATATATAAATTGTTTGTTTGGGTGCAGCAGAGCTTTGTCCTTGTCCACCCCCTGTGTCCTAGGGCTTAATCATAGTCCAGAAAAGTGCCTCCTACTGTTCCAAAAAAAATACAAAATAAAATGACTACAGCATAAATATGCATTTGCCAGTGGAGATTGGAAGCATGAGACAGTGTTGAATAACAGATATATTCAGGCAGTAATGTGGGCCTGATGCTCTTTCATGCAAGGTGGCACCTAACGATGAGCATCTTCATTATGCTTGGACAGGACAACAGTTAGTCATGGGTGACTCAGAGACACAGAGGCTCTAGCCGCATGAATCAGCCTAACAATCCCATTTGTAGCCAGTAAATAAAATTATGGGCAGAAATAAGATCAGGCACAACAGTGGAAAGAGAGGCAAGCTCTAGCCGAGCGGCCAGACCAAGCTCAAAGGCCACATGTATGTAATCAAATATGCTATCTTTCACCCTTGGAGCACGAACCGTGGTCTTGTTGTATACTATCTTGTTGTAAAGCCTTGGTCAGAAACAAAAGGGTTAAATTCTTGAAATATATATCAAGATATTTTCTCCGTAGTATCTCAGTAGATTAAAAAAAAAAAAAAAAATTCCCATTGATTTGGATTTCAGAAACCAAACAGAATGCCGTGCACATTCGATTATTGCTAACTGGCAACATTTTAGGAAATTAACAATTGATCAATGGTAAAATGTTTGTAATAACTTTGTATACATGTTTCAGCCTATTAGATCAGACTGGCTCTCTTTTTTTGGACTTCTTATTAAGTTCTAGTCAAAAATATAAGGGTGAAATTCTGGAAGCTGTCATGTCAATATCATTCTCCATAGTATAATACAGCCAAATAAGCTTTGCTATTGTTTAGGACTTCTGGAGCCGAACAGACAACCTTAACATTAGATTATGGTTATCTGGCAACAGTGGAATTAGCAGTGTTACCCAGTTTTTAGCATTCGACTCTCCACCAAGCTCAATAACAAAATTCGTGTAATCATGCACTGTATGTTGCACTTCAGGTTTTGAGCTATTAGCAAAAAGCATCGCTCAAAACACTATAGAACTCTGTGGATGGTCTAAATACTACACTCCACTACAGAGCAGGAATAATAGAGCCGTCAGAGGTCAATTATTCGTTTGCTTTTGTTCCTCCATTCTTGAGTTTTTGAGGGTCTGATGTGTGAATAAGAAAAGTCAGCACTGAAGGTAGGCTACAGAATCCAACAAATGACATAGTAAACACTACACAAGGGAGAAGAAAATAATTATTTGCGTAGGAGCAATGATGAATGTATCATTTTACTTTTAAGCACTTCACATGGGTTCACCCCTTTCTACAAAAAGGCTACAACACAGGGAGTTCAGCACCTCGTTCAGGATCTAAAGCTACATAAGGAGCAGTTTCTAAGGTATTTCTCTAGGTCAGTGGGGGAGTTTGAGGCTCTGATTCGTAGTGTTGGGCCTCTCATTAAAAATGATCATATTTTCTTTAACTGCTGCATTTATAAAATCATTTTTTTCAGTTTAGATGTTCTATAAGATATGGGTTCTGCTATGAACAAGATGAGCTGTCCCGCTGCTGTATTGATGTCCTTTTGTTTGGTCTGCAACTATGACAACAGAGCTCTGATTGGCTGGCCTGATGTTAATGCATCTGTATAACGTATTATAGAACAGGTGTTAATTGAATAGTAAATTGAAGAGAAAAATTGACTCTCACCTGTTCAGGCAGGGGATACAGTTTAATGACAAGTGTAAACATGATCTGATCTAAGTGTATCCAGATACTATATGTGGATAGTATATAGGTGTCACAGTCACACAGCTACAGGGACCTGGAGGTTGTGGGTTCGATTCCCACTCCGGGTGACTGTCTGTGAGGAGTGTGGTGTGTTCTCCCTGTGTCTGCGTGGGTTTCCTCCGGGTGACTGTCTGTGAGGAGTGTGGTGTGTTCTCCCTGTGTCTGCGTGGGTTTCCTCCGGGTGACTGTCTGTGAGGAGTGTGGTGTGCTCTCCCTGTGTCTGCGTGGGTTTCCTCCGGGTGACTGTCTGTGAGGAGTGTGGTGTGTTCTCCCTGTGTCTGTGTGGGTTTCCTCCGGGTGACTGTCTGTGAGGAGTTAGACTCCCTGTGTGTGCGTGGGTTTCCTCTGGGTGAACCTCTGTGAGGAGTGTGGTGTGTTCTCCCTCAGTCCACGTGGGTTTCCTCTGGGTGACTGTCTGTGAGGAGTGTGGTGTGTTCTCCCTGTGTCTGCGCGGGTTTCCTCCAGGGTGTATTCCCCGCCTTGTGCCCAATGATTCCAGGTAGTCTTTGGACCCACTGCGACCCTGAACTGGATAAGCGGTTACAGATAATGAATGAATAAACACAGGGTATTGCCAAGTGTAAACTGGCACTTACTGTCATTCCCAAGCTCATGTGGAAAGGGGGCTGTGCCAGGAAGGGTATCAGGCATTAAGCCTGTACTATATTCACAATACATGTTGATTGGCTGTGATAAGCCTTTATGAGAGCAGCTAAAAGTGGACAAATAAAAAACAGCATTTGAAGGGAGATCTATTACTTTAACATGCATCTCTTTAAATAGGTTACATATTAATGACAATTTCATAATATGGCTGTTTTAAATAGAAAAAAAGTTCAACATTGGTCATTAGGGAGTACAGTTATTTTCTGTGCAGGGAAAGGTTAAATCCCTTCATTACGTATTTGTTTTGATTCTGTAACAGATCTGTCAACGGCCCGCAGTTGTTAATAAATGACGGACCAGACTTGGCCCCTACATGCATCATTTAGTCCCAAACTTTATCTTAACTCCCCTCAGAACTGTTTTAAACCCATTTAAAGTCCTTATCTCACAGCAGCTGTGGGGTAAAGATACCAGCACTCACTGAAATTCCTAAAAGCTCAATACACCTGCCAACGCTGTGTAACTGCAGCTCTACCACCAGGCTCACCACCACGGAGACGACTGTGACGAAACGGCTCAGAAAAACACTTCTGACTAACTTTCTTATAATGAAGTGCCTTATGCTTCAACTAACCAAAGGCCAGTTCAGTTGGCTTTCTCCTTTATCTTTTTACCAGTGCTATGTAGCAGGCGGACATCATGAAAACAATGATGCCTACCATTTGTATTGATCATGTTTACAGTTATGAATTTAACTGTTAGACATTAGTCAAATTTGACCAAAGGCTATTTTCTAATTTTATTCTCACACTCCCCCCTGGTTTGAAACGAAGTGAAATCTTGATTAAAGATTAAAATATCTTCTGATTTCTAATTTCCTTCATTCATTCATTCTTTTTCTGTGGGTCACGGTGTGTCCGGGACCTACCCAGAGTCATTGGGCACAAGGTGGGAATACAACCTGGAGGGGGCACCAGTCCTTCACAGGGCGACACACACTCACACATTCACTCACACCTGGGAACACTTTTGAGTCGCCAAACCACTTATCCATGTGTGTTTTTGTTCTGTGGGACACGGACACTGGTAGAACACACCAAACGCCTCACAGACAGTCACCCCGAGTGGGATTCGAACCCCCTACCCCAGACCCATGGGACCTGAACCCCCAACCCAAGATCACTGGAGCTGTGCAACAGCGCCACTATTCAGCCCCTGGTTTCTAATTTATAGTATTTTAATCCAGGATAAACCTTTCCCAGAGGAGTATAGGAGCTCTTATTGCATCACCAGGGGCAAACAAGTGTTAATATATATTTGGCCATATAGTGTGAAAATCTTAATCTACAGCTGAAAGTCTGAAAGAGATATTAACATGTTCTCTAAGGCGGCACGGTGGCGCAGCAGGTAGTGTCGCAGTCACACAGCTCCAGAGGCCTGGAGGTTGTGGGTTTGATTCCTGCTCTGGGTGACTGTCTGTGAGGAGTTGATGTGTTCTCCCTGTGTCTGCGTGGGTTTCTTCCGGATGCTCCGGTTTCCTCCCACACTCCAAAAACACACGTTGGTAGGTGGATTGGCGATTCTAAAGTGTCAGTAGGTGTGAGTGAATGTGTCTGTGTTGCCCTGTGAAGGACTGGCGCCCCCTCCAGGGTGTGTTCCCGCCTTGCGCCCAATGATTCCAGGTAGGCTCTGAACCCACCGCGACCCTGAACTGGATAAGCACTTACAGATAATGAATGAATGAATGAACATGTTCTCTGATGTCTAAGGTCTAGAACATTGATTTATGTTGTTATATGTGCATTTGTTTATATGTTATAACAGAATGAACACTTTTAATTATTAACTGTATTACCGGTAATGTGTTTTCACAGACACGTATACACAGCATTTGCTTTATTTGTGCCCCATAGCTGCTTTGAATTAGGTTTAAAAACCTGATGCTAGCCTAAAAAGCCAAGAGTGGATCAGCCCCTCTGTATATAATGGCAATGTTTACTACAGCAGAATGGTATAAAGTGAAGTACACTAGTGTTTAATGTTTTTCCTCTATGAATCATTAATGGAGTCCTGTCATTTCAGCATTTTACTAAACATACACATAATACATAACAGTAAAGTTAACTTCACATCACAAAATCACCCACCCACCACCATTCTCTCAAACTACCAGAGCACCTCCAATGGCCTTGGAGCATTCAAATCTTAACAGTTAAACTGTGATGAAAGAAAAAAAAAAACCTACAGCCTATTCCTGCTCCATCAAAGCCAGGGCCCCATTGTCCACCGGCTTTAAGAACAGCTCGGAGCTTCCATCTTTTTTCAGTGAGTGAACTTCTGTAGCTGCCATTGGAAAAAAAAAAAAAAAAGAAAAAAGAAAAAAATCATTACCCTAGAAAAAGAGCTCCTGAAATATCTGGCTGCCTCTCAGTGGGGGGTGTATGATCCGTTGGGGGCATAATGACTCAAATGACTGGGACATAAAAGCTATTAAATAACAACACTGTAAAAAAGAGGTCTAAAACAAACACTACATTAGGAAAGAGGGTGTGATATTGGATGTTTTCTGTTGTTGATGTTGTTCTTCCAATTCTAGCTTCTTTTTTGTACTCTGTTTAATCAAGTACATCTCCCACTCTGTGTACACAACACTTTTCTCTTATATATTTAATAATAAATAAATGGATGCTAATTATGCAGCATGGTGTCAGGTGTAACACACTTTTCCAACTTGGATAAATGTTTCAATGTCATATTTTTGGGTCACTGAAGTGGGAAATACACACACTTTATGTAGAAAGGAAAGGACTAGGGTGATGCCTAGTGTAAAGAGTAGGGTTTGGTTAAGGCATAATCTTAGTATTTAAGCTCAGGGTTGCATTCAGAGGTACTGTAGTGGTGTGTCCATGTCTTGTTTTAGGGACATAGACACATACAGAATAAACTGCACAATAAACTACAGTTATTGTAGCTCTACTGGGGAAGGACAGTTCTGTCTTTAGGGTTAGGGGTGATTTTTCACAAGAAGCCCATGACAAAATGTAATGTTTATTAAAAGTAAGCATTTTTTTTATAATTTTTTGAGCAACCTATTCATTCATTCCTTCATTCATTATCTGTAACCCTTATCCAGTTCAGGGCCACGGTGGGTCCAGAGCCTACCTGGAATCATTGGGCGCAAGGCGGGAATACACCCTGGAGGGGGCGCCAGTCCTTCACAGGGCGATGAGCAACATATAATTTATATAAAAAAATTCAAAAATTCTTCAGCACTTTTGTCATTTTTATGGTAACTGTTGTGTAGTGTAAAAAATTACAGCTGTCATTTTGTTCAACAAAAAATAACCTAAAATAAGGTGAAAATGGGGAGCAAGAAGAATTTACTGGTCACTGCATTCGTTATGAGTTCCAACAGGTAAAAGTACTGCAAAAGCATCTGCAATGATTTGTTCAGTTCTTGGGATAGTATTGTTTCCAAAAGTTAGTTTTTGTTTTGTTGATGTCAATAGTCATTGTTTAATACTACACAACCGCTACCATATGATGAGAAAACAGTGGAATGTTTAAATGTTTAATTTAGGTGATACTCTATATATTATACAATTATACATAAAAATGTAAAACTTCTTTCTTCACCTTATACATCCACCAAAGGTGCACTATACTTCATTCAAAAGCTGGGGAAGGTCTTTTTTGTCCAATATGTACACATTTAACTTGAGACCAGGCTGCAAAACTAGCATGCATCTTACCCTGCAATGTAGCTCACTCTTAACACTGTATTTATGAAGATTACAGGCTCCAAGCTTTGTAAATAGATTAGACTTTTCAGTAAATACTGCCTGCTATCACAGTTACAGCGACATCTGGCTGTCTTCATTAGAGTTCATTCATTAAAAAATCTGTTCCTAAAGGATATCATAGGTTTAAAGGCTTGCAGTTTGGTAAAATGCTCAATCAATACTAAACAAATTGCGTGGATCTTCTCTTCTTTTTTGGGGGGCGGTGAACTGCATCCTTTTAGGAAGCACAGTTGAATTTTTAAGGGTCTGTGGGCTGGCAAAATGATCAACAATAGATACGCCATCCTTCATTTACCAGCCATTTTTAGGACTGTTGCAGCAACTATTGTTTTAAATGTCAGTGGCTGCAGCAGCTATGTGAAGGTGGTCCGACATCATCTCTTTTGCTCACCCCCCCAGAGTCAAGGCACCGTCCGCTTTTTTGCTGCAATGGCACAGTCCATGAATCACTGATGTATCGGGAGCCGCAGAGAAATGGTGAGGCTCTTTGGACGCGATGTCATCTAACACCTCTGATCCGGTGCGGCCTTTTGATTCACACCGTGCTGCCGAGCCGAGGATCATGGGGGGGAATAAATAAGTGATTAAAGTCCGGGCCCAGTGACTGATGTTCCACCGCTCAGAGGAGAGATTGCACATCAACAACAACGACTCTGGTACTATCACAATCCGGCCCTCCCCCTCCCTCTTGAGCTCTTGTGTACACGCACTGGCCCATTTTCTCAAGTTCACCGCAGCATGAGTAACGAAGAAAATGCAGGTAACGACCCGTTTTCAAAATGGCCAGCCACCACTGACAGCGGCCACCTTCCAAATCAAATGGCGGCGAGTGTGATATAGCTTTGAAAGTGGCCCTGAAGTCACTCGCTCCCTCTGCTTCTTCAGTGATCAGTGAGCTAGCAGTAATCAAATCATATGAAGAGAATGCACTCAGGGAGGTGGGGAGATTTTCTGGTTGCGCAGCCAGAGAGCAGGGTGCAGCCACACGTGCCAAAAAAAAAAAAAAAAAAAAAGAGCTTACGCCATGGGGCTAAGCTGAGGCTGCTGGTTGTTAAGATTCTTTTCATTCTCTTGGAAAAGAACTGTTTGCACTGCCATGCAGCGAGACCTTAACCCAGCCTGCTCTAGTCTGCATGAAGCACAACATGCAGCAGATCAAACTAAAGATACTACGTACAGGGCTTAGACAATGAAACTGAAACACCTGTCATTTTAGTGTGAGAGGTTTAATGGCTAAATTGGAGTAGCCTGGTGGCCAATTGCACATTGCACCAGTAAGACCATGTGCATCCAATGGTTCAAACACTGTGTCCTGAAGGCGGTGCCGTGTATCAGGACGACAATGCACCAATACACACAGCAAGACTGGTGAAAGATTGGTTTGATGAACATGAAAGTGAAGTTGAAGATCTCCCATGGCCTGCACAGTCACCAGATCTAAATATTATTGAGTCACTTTGGGGTGTTTTGGAGGAGCGAGTCAGGAAACGTTTTCCTCCACCAGCATCACGTAGAGACCTGGCCACTATCCTGCAAGAAGAATGGCTTCAAATCCCTCTGATCACTGTGCAGGACTTGTGTATGTCATTCCCAAGACGAACTGACGCTGTATCGGCCACAAAAGGAGGCCCTACACCAAACTAATAAATTATTGTGGTCTAAAACCAAGTGTTTCAGTTTCATTGTATAAGCCCTGTATGTATCTGTGCACTTCCCAAACAAGTCATTCTGTTTTTTTTTTGTCACTTTTTACATAGAGTACAGTAAACAGAACACAACACACACAACAAGCACAGAGAAATAAGAGATAATCTGGATGAGAATGAAGAAGAGAACAGAGCAAAAACAGTTAAAATCAATTCCACTCTCACACTGAACCGAGCAGTGACTCATTTTGATGTAAATGAAAAGATGCTAAAACTGGTGCTGAGTTGGTTAATCCTTGTGGTATTTTGACAAAATGAAAAATTTAATGAAAAAAATTTCATTAAAACCCCAGAATTGAGGTTCTCCAGGTCTGATTGAAGATTCCAAGCAACTCTGAAAATCAGAAACTGAACAAATTCGGTCAAAAATTTCAAAAGTAATATCTATGGCAGTGCCATTTAATAGAACCACTATTGCTTCTCAAGTGGCCTATAGTTATGTAATATAAAGGGTCATGATCACTAACATCAATATAACCATCTTTAAATCATCAAAACCAAAACACACACATTCACTGGATACAATATCATCCTCAAAAAGAGAACAAATCAATGCACATGTTTTTTCAGCTCAAATTTATTGATGGAACTCAATGAATTCAGTGACCAATAAATTCTATTCACATTTAAAATTCACACAAATTCACACATTTAAACTACTTCATTTTTAGTTTAGGTTTTTTTTTTTAAATGACACTACAATTGTCACTTTTAATAAAACACAACACTTACCGTAAAATGACAAAAATGTGTGAGAATGTTTGAGTTTTCAGCTACAGTTGAACATTATAGAACTCTTTAAAACTTATTTGTACACATAATAATATTAGGCATCAGGATTCTTAACAGTCAGTTTCTGCAGGAAAATCAGGAACAATGGTCAAATATAAGTATCTGAGACACTTTGACAAGGGCCTAAGGCCTGGTCTGATGATTCATGCTTTCATGTGGACAGCCAGGTGTGTATGCATTGCTTACCTGGGGATAGGCTGGCACCAGGATGCATTAAGGTATTACGAGAAAGAAGCAAGCTGGCGGAGGCAGTGTGATGCTGTAGGCAATGTTCTTTTGGCAAATCTGGGCCCTGGCATTCATGTGGATGATACTTGGACACTACTTAAACATTGTTGCAGAAAAAGTAAAGTTTTTCATGGCTATGATTTTCTTGACATCAGTCGCCTCCGTCAGTAAGATCATTTTCCCTGCCACACTCCAAACTATTTCAGGAAGATGACAGACAGCAGCACAATGTGTACCTAAATAATATTAGGCAGATGGAGTTGTGCACATTTAACACATTTTGTAGAGATGAACAAAAATGTACCTTTTAAATTAATGTTCTAGAAATAACACTTTTGAATAGATCCACTTAAACCTTTAGAGAGTCTTCCGACTCACAAACCCAGACATTACTTGAAGAATCTTTGTGGCAGCTACACTTTGAAAAAAAAAAAAAAAATAGATATCCTAATCATTGAAATCAGTTGTTTCATGTAGTCCCATTTCCAAAACACTAGTGAAAGAATTTAGGAACCACAGCATTTCAGCCACAAATGGAACTTTTTCACTGTATGGCTTTGGCTCGGCTTGACTCAGCTCAGCACGGCTTGATTTCGATTTCCCTGGTTACATTTCCACTACCACAGGTCCCCCACAAGGCCAGTAGCTTGTGATGTCACCAAAAAGAAAAAAAAAAAAAAAAAATCACAGGCTTTGAAAACCACAACAACTGTGGCGGTATGAAACATGTCTGTGGATTTAGAATGAGATGTCCTAGAAGCTCCTGTAGGTGTGATGTGTAGGTCTCCCAACACTTTTGTCTATATAGTGTATGGTTTAAGAGTGTAGTAACCTACTTTGTCTTACTAATCCTGCTATGGGGTCGGAGACCCAACAGTTAAGAGTTAATTTTTGTTAATCACTCACCCTCAATTTAAACATTTGCTTCATTTTGTGTCCTTATCCTGAGGCTCTTCCCAGTGCTCTATGTTCAATATAAATTACCATACTATACTATTGTTTGGAGCTAATTAGCCTGGAAACCTGTTGCATAGGTGAAGCTTCTCATCACGTAATGTTTAGTTGGACGCTTGGAGCGGCATTGAGTTCACAGGTCTCACACTGTAAGCGAGAGAGAGAGAGAGAGATAGAGAGAGAGAGAGAGAGAGAGAGAGAAAAGAAGTGTGCTGTTGCTGCGGCTCAGAATCTCCATTTCGTCTTCGGCATCTTCAGCTAATGACCCATCTGTGAGCCAAGCCGCAGTTTGTTTTAGAGGCTGCCCATGCTGCTCCTTTGAGTCTGTCGATGCAAACAGGATTAGGGATTTTGCTGCTCTCTGTTGCCCATGCAGGCTACTGTAAATACAAATAGAGGCAATAGCTATCACTGTCAGTGGCATCTGGCAAATTAAGGAAAGTAAGTGTGTCAGAGCCCAGTTAGCAATTATCATGCACCATGCGGCAACAAACAAATGATTATGGGCTGTGTTTAGGCCGAAAATTATGCTTTATTGCACAACAGTAGCGTGAGCTCCAGTGGACCCCCCCACCCAAGCATGGACCCCCTTCCACCCTCCCCCAACTCTTTTTATCTAATGGACAAAAATGTAGTGGTAAACGGAGGAACTGATGGGTCCATTTATGCAGAAAGAGCTGGCCGTATTGATTAAATTGCATGTGGATTAAAGCATGGGGGAGTCTAGAGGAAGAGTGTGGAGAGGAAAACAAAATGAACTGCTTTGGTGACCCCAGTGGGGGGAAGAGAGAGAGAAAGAGAGAGAGAGAGAGATTGCGACGGGCGCTCCTGAGGGACGCCTGGTTTTTGATGTGCGTGCCTCTGCTCTTCACAGTGTGAAAAGCTTTTTAGAAGTCACCTCTACCACTTCTCGGCATTGCCTCTCAATTCTCCCAGCCCCAAGCCTCTTCCAGCCTTTTCAACCCAGGCCTTCACACAACAAAAACATACTCTAACATTGTGGGGAGGAGGTGGGGAGCGGGGAGAGTCCACTCAGGGCATAATGAGACATGCCTCTTGCTGTACGTTACCAACAATGAATTATACATCGGTTTCCTGATAGAAGTAGAAATAACTGCATTGTGGATGTTCTCTTGTTTATTGAATAACATCTAATTGAAGACCACCCACTACCCGTTGTTTACAACATAAACACAGCTATCATAATTGAGTCCAAGCTCATGGTTACACAGCTAAAAGAGGGCAAGAAGGCCTCTGTTTTTTGGGGGGTTTTTTTTAGCGCTAAACAACCTGAATCTACTAATTACTGAGCCCAGATTGATCCAATTAGAGCCCAACTGTTTTCACATCAGTCCGCAGAGCCAGAGCTGATTTAACTTGCTTTAACTTCAGGGCCTGTGTAATTTATACTTCCGTGGTGTCCGTTGAGCTTGGTGTGACAGGAAAAGCTGTTCACTGGGAACTTTCATTAAAACTAGCATATCATTATTGTCCGAACAAACCCTTATATCACTAAAATGTTATGTGCGCAGGCGATAAAAGAACTTTCAATACAACTTCAAGTCCAAGTTTTATTCCAGAATTTTATGGACCACTTTAGATGGTTCATTATTCATTCATTCATTTATCTTTTGTGACCGCTTCATTGCCATCTTCAGGGTTGTGATGAAACCTACCCAGAATCACTGGGTGCAAGGTACTGATGCACTCAAAGGACACCAGTCCATCACAGAGCGTCACACACACACACACCAGTGGAAAGTTTCACACAATCACCCAGTCACTCACTCACTCACACACACACACACACCCACCTGTGGACGGTTTCACAAACCCTTTCAGGCACTCACACCTGTGGACAGTTTCACACATTCACCCAGTCACTCCACACACTCTTCCAGTCACTCATGCTCACCTGTGAACAATTTCACACATTCACACACAAACACACATTTTTCATACATTCACCGAGTCACTCACACTCTCACACACGTGAACAACTTCATACATTCACCCAGTCACTCACTCACTTTCACAGAGTCACTCACACACTCTCACCTCTGGACAGTTTCACACACTCACCCAGTCACCAGACAGGCCTCGAGGAAAGCTTTCTACACTGAGCTATGGAGCAGTGGAACTGGGTTCTCTGGAGTAATGGAATACTGTCCAAATTCCTTCTCATCCCTTGGTTTGCAACATCATAGAGGCCATTAAACAGGTGTTAAACACACATCTGTATCATATGACCTTCACGGATGCTGTCCCTCTACAGGCCTGAAAACACGCAGCATAAGCTTAATCAGACACAGTGTCCAGACTCTGATCAGTCACCAGTGATGACCACATGAATGACACAGAGACCCAGTGTATTCGAGCTATGAAACTGAGGTGGTCTTTGCCGTGACGGCTGAGTAAATATACTTGCTTTGATATAAGCTGAATAAAGTCTGGAAAAATATTGCCTTTGGAATTCCATTTAAAGCATGATACAGCGATGTCTGGTCCAGTATATTGAATTGGCCTGGACTGCTCCTATGAAAGGAGACACTGGTTGATATATGGTGCAGGTTATTTGATTCAAAGGACATTACGCTGAGCTATCTCCAGAAATATAAATGGATATAGTCATACAATCATATTTCTCCCGAAGAGCAGGATGCCTAGCTCTATACGAGGTGAGGGTGTCAGCGACAGACGCTTCTATGGTGGCCATATCGCTGATACCCAGGGCACATTTCTCTTCACTTGTCTTGGCCCGCTTTCAATCATTTCAAGCCTCTTTTCTTGCATGCATTATTGGGGAGAAAATACATTCTTGCATAAATGAATAAATCTTTGCTTTCACCACATCATATTCATAATAAACCTCTTCAGAAAGTGATGTATTGATCGACTGGAGCTGTTTGTTTTCGTTCAGGTTTGTCTCTCAATTCATGATTAGGGTAAAAGTCTGGCTACAGTCATCAGTGTTGGGGGTACAGCAGGACAAGGTAACATACCACTGCCTTTCTATTTAACACAATCCAAAATAGTATAAGCATGCTACAAAAAAGAAAAAAAAAAACATTAACCGGTCCATCACAGGGCATCAAATATTCAACCAGTCACTCACAACTTTGGACAATTTTACAAAGCCAATCCACAGACCAACAAGAGTTTTTGGACTTTGTGAAAGAACCAGAGCACAGTAGTGCTTCATTTGCATGTGTTTCTGTCAATATTATAGAAGTAAAGAACTCTGAAAACTCTTTTCACAGGGGATACTAATTGAAATAATAAAATCAGTTATTAATCATCTCTAAAGTCCATTTTGGTTTTAATAATTATAAAATAATAATTATAAAATGGTTTATTATTTATTCATTCATTATCTGTAACCCTTATCCAGATCAGGGTCGCGGTGGGTCCAAAGCCTACCTGGAATCATTGGGCGCAAGGTGGGAATACACCCTGGAGGGGGTGCTAGTCCTTCACAGGGCTAATTATAATTAAATAATATTTATATTATCCATCCATCCATTATCTGTAACCGCTTATCCAATTTTAGGGTCGCGGGGGGTCCAGAGCCTACCTGGAATCATCGGTCGCAAGGCGGGAATACACCCTGGAGGGGACGCCAGTCCTTCACAGGGCAACACAGACACACACACATTCATTCACACACTCACACCTACAGACACTTTTGAGTCGCCAATCCACCTGCAACGTGTGTTTTTGGACTGTGGGAGGAAACCGGAGCACCCGGAGGAAACCCACGCAGACACGGGGAGAACACACCAACTCCTCACAGACAGTCACCCGGAGCGGGAATCAAACCCACAACCTCCAAGCCCCTGGAGCTGTGTGACTGCGACACTACCTGCTGCGCCACCGTGCCGCCCAATATTTATATTATATTATTTTATATTATAATATTATATTATTAATTGCATTTGAATGTAAATTAGAGTTGGTCCCAAACCATGTTTTTGACCCAGTAGTCCTGAGGTACTTTTCGAGTATTTTAACCGTGTGGAAGAAAATTACTTGCCTAGTTTAATTAATTCATCAACGTCCTCTTCGTGTGCACCAGATAATATACTAACACGGTTCTTAAAACAAATCTTGCCTGGACCATTGCTTTTTATAGTCAACTCATCCCTCAGCATTGGATACAGACCTGAATCTTTACAAAAACCCAAACTTGACCTTCTTGAGCTTCCAAATTACAGGCAGATATCAAATCTCCATTAGGCACCAAGATTGTAGAATATGTAGTGTCACAGTAGCTGTGCACCTACCTCCAAATCAATAGCATTCATGGTGTTTTTCAGTCTGGATTTAAAAAGAGTGAGAGCACTGAAACAGATTTAAGAACATTAACCAATCACCTATTTCACTATATCAGAGCTGTGTCTGTGTCCTGGTGCTGTTTGAAAGTAGTGCAGAATTTTGATACCATAGCTCACAGGGTATTACACAATAGGATGGAAAATTTGGTGGGTATTAAAGGATCTGCCATATCTTGGTTTAGACTCTACTTGACTGAACTTTACGATTATTTATTTAAATAACAAATCCTCTTTCCATGCTTTAGTCAAACATGGTGTTCCACAAGGGTCAGTGCTTGGTCATTTACTATTCATATTTATATGCTGCCACGGGGTAGAATAGTCCATATGCATGGTATTTAAGGTGGAATGTAAGATTCAAAGCAGCGGCTCAGATACCAGAGAGTAACAGCAGGAGAATTTAAGGTGGAAAGGAAAATTCATAGACAAACCTCAGGAACCACAATGTAAATGTTGCACCATTTAAGGTGAAATAGAAAATTAAGGTCAACTGCACAAATATGCAGCTGACACCCAGCTCTACATATTAGCATTTGGACAGAGTTTAAAAGATTGTCTAATAGAAATTAAAGGCTAGACACACACTACTCCCACTAAATTCAGATAAAACTGAGATCATACTACTAGATCCCAATAATTTGAAAAGTATGTTTGCTAATGTTGTCAATAACCTAGATAATTTCTCAAAAATATTCTGTTCCACAATTAAAATCTTTGCAGTCGTTTTCGACTCAAGTCACATTTGACACCCACATATACAACATAGTCTACAATTCTTTCAGCTATTTAATATGGCTAAACTTTGACATCTAAAAAATGCTGAAAAGCTTGTGCATGCATTCATGAAAGCTCAGCTACTGCAATGCTCATTTTGCAGGGAGCTCATGAAAAGCGTTAAAAAAATTAACATATTTCCCTGGTTCTCTCATCCTACAATGGCCTGTTAAATTCCACATTGGCTATAAAAAAAACCCTCCTGATGTTTAAATCTCAATGTTTTAGCACCACTGTGTGTTAGTGAACATCTTATACCCTAAAACCTCTCACATTCACGTTGCTCACAAGATGCTAGTCTATACTGTCAGTTTCTCACATTAAGAACAACAATGCAGGAGGGAAAAGCTTTTATTATAGACCTTTCCAACCCTGGAATAACCATCCTGTTACTGCCTGGGACTCAGACACACTATCAATCTTCAAATCTAGTTCATTGTAGTTTTTGTCACTCTGCTGTAGCCTCTTATATGTATTTGCTAGTAACCATCCACTAGACTTTTCTTTTTCCTTCTTTCTCCCATCCCCCTGTCCTGAAATGTTCAATGCTGATACCCTGTTCTTGTTGTACTGTCATGTACTGCCACTCTCCGTCTTCCCCCACTCTTGTTGCCCATTTGCATTGGGACTCTTTAGCCCAAATGGAATTTACACCAGTTCAGCATGTGTCCTGCACTTTATCACATCTTTACAACCCATGCCTTGTGTTTACATTAACCATCACTCTTCAGTATTACTGTCTGACCTATTCCATTGCTGTTTTGTTATTATTTTGCTCCCTAGTGTTGACTAGAGGAGTATCGGTTACCTCTTTGAGACTTGGGCCTTATTCTGAGGCCGTTATTTCCTTGCCATCATCATTCAAATCTGAATAGATTCTGTATATTCCACACATTCAAATATACTAGTATAGATATAACGTTGATAAATCAAAGTCTAAATGCATGAAAACAGCTTTATTCTGCAGATCCCAAGGTGACACTAAACAATAGCTTCAGAGCTTGCGGTCATTGAATGAAAAGGGCAGCCTTTGGTGGGCAGAAGTTTGGAAAAGTGGGTCACTCTGTGACAGAACAGCCATCAGGTCAATCCTGTCAGTTCTTGTCAATGCCACTGTGTATTCTCCCTGCCCAAAACATCATGAACTGCCCAGCCATCCATGAGAACTCTCTTTGTTTGGGCAAAACTGTTTCTGGCTTTGAATGTCAAGCTGAAAACATCTTTCCAGTGTGTGTTTGGTGACCAGAGAACACTTGGCTTTATCTGGAGGTCACCATGAATCTCTGTGCTTTTGGCAATAATTTCAATAGCATCACCAATCATATTTCGAGCATTCCCCAGAACCTGGCAACCTTGGCTAGTATGTTGGATTATTTTTATCCTTTCAGAACTGTATTAGCAGGTTTAGAACTGTCTGTGTGCCTAAATATGTCTTAAAATATAATAATGGATATTTCAAAAATGTGGTCTGGATTATGGTCAAATTAATGGCAAATACTAATGGTGTAGAATTTGGTACAACAATCCAGATAACATTGTTAATCTGCTTTGGCCTTGCATGCTGTTTAATCAATAATTATTTCCCATTTTGGAAAGGAAATAAAAGCAGCACCACTCTCCCGATGATCAGAACAGCATGTGTTTGAAAAACAATCCCCATTCATACCTTTTTCACATCTCTTGGAATAATTACTTTGAATAATAACTATTAGTCTAATGACTGATTCACTGCCATTGTCATTATCGCTGCAGGTTTGTGGTGAGCTTGTCTTTTGCTTCAAAGAAAAAGTTGCACTTAGAGGTGACTGTGATTTTGTGAAAAAGATGTCAATCATTTCTTTGCAAACAGTCATTTACCAATGATATGCCAAGTCAATGAACAAATCCAGGAGCCTTGGGCATGTTCCAAACCAAGATGAAACAGTTGTTGATTTGCTTGATTTGGAAAGAAGATTGATTTTCTGCCCACTTTTTGCCCCAGTCTTAGTCACTGGCACAGACCAGTATCTTTCTGAATGTTTTATCATATGCCAACAACAAATCTCAAAGCGTGAACACAAGCACACGCTTTCAACAATCAAGGCACACAGAGCCCAGCCATCACATCCTTTCCATTTCAAAATGATGGTCACACAATCAGCTTTAAAACTAATTTACAGTTCCTATAGGGCCCCACCCCTCCCAATTTGCTGCAGTACATCTACTCTTTTGGTAAATCTTTGTATAGAACACATACTGACATTGGATGATTAGTTTTGAAACACACACACACACACAATTAAAACACTCCAGACCATTGCAGAGATAATAGACAAAGCTTCATGACTCCTAAGAATGTATTTCCACTTCAACAGCCATGTGTCTGGGGGCTTTCTAACACTTTCGCCCACATTTGCCATTGGACATAGTGACCTTAAAGATGCAAAGTGTCCCATTTCATGTCATGAATTTTCTATGGAGTTTCTACACAGCGTTTATACAACTGAACACCTGTGTTCACAAATAATGCATTTTAAAGTAGTTCAGTTCACTGATTGGAGTATATAACTAACCCATCTACAAAATGATGCACTACATGCCTTTTGTATATAAGTCTACGCATCATTAAAACACCTGCACATATTTTGTGGAGAGCATATTAAGTGACTGCATTTGCTGTCCACTTCTGTCATTCCATTGCTGATTTGATTTCAACGGTATAACCACTCTTCAGAGAGAGTTGGCTGTCTCTTTCAGCACAGTTGGAACAGCACTCTTCACAGCATGGAGGACTGTATTCAGAGACCCACATTTCAGAGATTTAGCATAGCAACCTAGGGAGAGCATTTAGCACAGACAGGAAGCTGGAACTTCACACTGAACCAGGAGATCACTATTGTGAAGCCAAAAATGGAGTATCTAGACTGAGGAAAAAAAGGTTATGGAAGTGACAGAGGAATGCAAAGTGACAAGTCTGTGTCAGCTAAACAATATGTGGACTTTCTGTTGAAAGAAAGTCATGGTGTATTCCTGACCTATCAACAAAGGAACCGAGTTGTGCTAAATAGAAAGGATTGGGAGTAATGGATGGTCTTGCAACAAGAGCTCCAGACATTGATTTGTATAAGGTGAAAAGGAGCAGCTTGGATATTCATAATATTCTGTAGGACACATACAGTTGAGGCTAAAAAGGGTTAATTCCAACAATCATAGTCCAAAAACCTAGTCTGAAAACAAGCAATAGGTCAAAAACCAAACAAACAAGAACAACAAGGGAAATTCAAAGGCAAAAGGAAAGAACAGAAGAAGTAAAAAGTCAAAATCTGGAAAAGACATGGAGATCTAGACAGGCTTGGTATGCACTGAAAAACAGAGACTTACTTCACAAATGGCTGATCTAAACAAACAGTCTAAATAGACAATGAAATAGGTGAAACCATTTAGTACTAGGGTGAAGCTGATCTGTGATAGGCTGCTGGCTATACGCTGGAGGTCACATGATCACCGCAGGTATCCTGGGAAATGGAGTTCCCAGGAGCTAAACTCTGTACCGAACCTGAGGGATGCGTGACAATTAAACATATAGATTTTACTATGAATCCTAAGTTTTAGTGTTAGGTTAAAGGTTAAGGATGGGGTCTTGATTAGATTTATTGGCAGATTTAATGTTGTTTTTTTATGCTGCATAACCATCAAAAAATTACAAGTACATTTACAAAGATCAAACTATATTTTTTACACATTTTATGAATCCTGGGAATGGTCTTTTAGTCAAAACAATACACACTGAGATCAGACCGGGCAGTACATATGTGCCATTCCCAGTTAAACACACTTCTATATAAACAAACGTATATAAAAAAAAGCAAGCAGTCTTTTTGTTGTTTACCTTGCCATGGATACACCGCTGTCAATCACAGTGGAGTCTGAAAGTTAGGTTTTTCTGGACTTTCAGACACCATTTATTTCTTGTTTAGCACTTTATTTTTTTGTACTCTGGCTTTAGTAAGTGACCAAATTACACATCTTACAGATCATTGGGTTACTTTTAATATTTGCAGTTCAGTTGCCAGCACTTTTGAGTTACTACCACTACACAACTTTATAGGCTCCAATTAATTAGTCGAAAGCCGTAAAATAAATGCAGCCAGAATGGTAAATGAAGCTGTGGACTCTTCTTTACACTGTGTATCATTGAGATTTGTATTTAAAGTACTAATTAAATCCAGAGGGAGATCCTTGGATAATAAAATACTTTATGTATACTTGGAATATTAAATTAAATATCTTAAAACCACTTCTGAAGCCCAGTTTACAGTAATTGGAGTGATTAATCATCAGCATCATCATTACCATCATCATCAATTCCAATTAATCCATTTCAGGGTCACTGTGGTCTAGGCATCTCTGTCCCCTGAAACTTCTACCTACTTCTCCAGGGGGATCCCGGGTGTCCCCAGGCCAGCCCGGGGACATAATCTGGGTCTACCATGAGGACTTCTCCCAGTTGGCCATTCCTGATATACCTTCAGCTGGAGGCATCCAGGAGCCATTTTGTCCCTGCTCTGTGCCCAACAGGCATTACACCACACTCTTAATCTGGATCTTGTAGGTGATGGTTGCACATGATCCTTTAATGTGGATGGGTTAGGTAGGCTGCCTGGTCACTGGGCAATGGCTGCATAGGCCTGGCTCCAGGAATAGGCCTCGGTAAAGCTCTCCTGTATGGATCGTGTTTTTCTGGATCTTCTCTCCAAGCCTTTTCATCATGGGAGACCTTACTGGGAGCTCTCAGATATGCATTCACATGAAATGAATAATCCATGGTCTTTGTATGTTACATTTTATAGAAAAAATTTCTTTTAAAATAATTATATTTTTCAATAAAATTGGTTGCTGCTTGTGATAAAAATTCCTTTTATAATAGTTACTCTTGTAACTTGCTTGGACAGTTTTTGAGAATAATGTGTGATAACGGAGGAGAATGGGAGGGGAGTGAGTTCAGGTTTGTGGTCTAGGTGTTTGGGCATCTAGTCATCTACACATCTTTGTTTTTTTGTTTTTGTTTTTTTACTAGTAACACAACCCTTGTGTAAGTGTAAAAGGAGACAGATTCTGTGGATATGAAAACCAGAAGCAAGAATTAAAGCAGTTAGGTCCAACCAAACATCCAGTGTTTCTGTACATTGGTGCGAGGAGCTATGTGACTAGACTGCAGATCACCAGCAGTTCACAAGCAAAGAAGCCGAGACGCCAGAAGGCTCAAAACAATGAGCCAACAGCCTGTGGTTATGCTCCACTAGAAAGATCTCAGCGCTTTTCCATTCTGACTGCAGAATTTTAGGTTTTTTCTGACTGTTTGTCACTGTTCAATTATACATGAAGCTGCAGAGTCAGAATTATTTGTAGAATCAGGTGCGTAGGTGATACAACAAAAGAAATTCATCTTCTGCGATATTACGCTAAGCACACTCATGCTTTAAATTAAATTAGAAGTTCAGACCCGAGGCAAATTGAATTAGAGGCTTGAGTTTGGGACCCAAGTAGAATTTCGGTATTGATTTTCTTTTTTTCCTGCAATGGCACTAATTTATCACTTTGTTATGAGCTCATGAGCTTAATACAGAATGGATCAGAGGAGGATCAACATTGCTAATAGTGAACATTCATCTCCTAATACTCCATATGTTACAAAAGCAATTATTGTTCTAAAAAGGTAATTGCCTGCCTGATTTGTCGTACACGAGACGGTGTAGTGCAACTACATAAAATATGACTTAAAGAGGACAGTAAAAAAAAAAAATCACTTCTTTCGTTCATATGCACATTCATTTTGGGTTATGGAGCCTACCAATTCACATGCTGTGAAATAAGTCCTACCAGTCTGACTTTTGTGGCCTGACACAGAAAAAAAATGGCATAAAGAGTAGTTATGCTGCTGCTTACATCATGTTAAAAAAACCACTGGCTTTAGGATTGTCCCGCCTCCTCATCTGAGTCTCCAATCACAGCATTTGACCTGTGTTTTATTTATTTATTTATTTTTTCTGTGAGCATGAAGATAAGGTTAAACAGGGAAAACAACCAATGACTGTGGGGAAATAAGAGTACTGCTTAAATATGGGGAAAACGAGAATAGTGAAGAAAGAAATTTCAGTGTTTCTGCTCCTCATCCCTGGGCTCTCGCAGTGAACTGAGCTGTGGTTCATTCTCTTTTAAAGGAAGAGGTGCTCAAACAAGAAATTCTTAACAGGGCTGGGGTGTGGATAGAGGGAGAGTGCTGCTGTTTGTTTGTTCCTTGTGGTTTTTTAACAAAAGTGTTGTTTCATTATGACCTCATGGACCTTTTTTCAAAAACTATTATAGAACTGTTTTCCTTTAAATGAAAAATATAATAAATAAATAAGTATTTTCTCAGCACCCAACTTTAAAACAGTCTGAGTTCTATCACACATTTACACAGATTTGCACAGGTGCACACACACACAAACACAGATGCACACATTCACACCTGTGAACATAACCACATGCATTCATGTGTGAGAAGAGGGTTGTAAGTAAGCAGGATTTATGTGCTCAGTAGATTTAATGAGGTTAAACCTATAATCATAGTCAGAGCAAACAGGCGTCCAAAACAACACGCTATTCCATACACAAGCGAAGGGTCGCATCTGAGAAACAAAGGCAATTTCCACACAGCTCCTCAACATGGTATCACGTCTAAACACAAACAGTTCACTAAAAGAACACATCTACTAATACGCATCATTTGTTCATTTTGCTTTGTCAGAATGTGTATTCATTGGACCATCACTGGGAGGAAGGGTGGCACAGTCACACAGCTCCAGGGACCTGAAGGTTGTGGGTTCTAGTCCCACTCCGGGTGACTGTCTGTGAGGAGTTTGGTGTTTGGTGCTCCGGTTTCCTCCCACAGTCCAAAAACACACGTTGGTAGGTGGATTGGTGACTCAAAAGTGTCCGTAGGTGTGAGTGTGTGTCACCCGCTGAAGGACTGGTGCCCCTCCTCAGTAATTCTGGTTAGGATCCAGAACCACTGCGATACTGAACTGGATAAGTGGTTACAGACAATAAATGAATGAATAAATGGACCGTCACTAAGTGAGCGCCCATCCACTGCTGGTGCTGTTTCATTTAATACACAATACACTCAAACTGCGTGATTTTCCTCCGAGGTCTTCAGTTTCCTCCCACAGTCCAAAAACATGGAGGGTAGGTGAACTGGCTTCTCTAATAACTGTCCTGGTGTGTGAGTGAATGAGTGTGTATGTGAATGAATGTCTGTATGTGTGAGTGAATTTGTATGTGCCCAGATATGGATTGGCGCTCGATCCTGGGTGAAATCCTAGTGCCCGATGCAGTCCTCCAGGTGGATGGTCGTTCCTGGTCGAGAGTATGCTGTGCGCGTTTGGCTGCCACTTCTCACCAGTGTGTGTGTGGATTGAGTGTTCTGAGCGTTCTGAGCAGTGTTGATTGTAAAAGTGTCCTTGGGTGTCTAGAAAGGCGCTATATAAGTGTAACAATAGATAGGTTTACTGTTAGGTTTAGGGTTAAGAATAAAGTTAGGGTTGGTATGAGGTTAGGTTTAGGGTTTGGATTATGGATATGTAAATAATATAATTCATTCATTCATTATCTGTAACCCTTATCCAGTTCAGGGTTGCGGTGGGTCCAGAGCCTACCTGGAATCATTGGGCGCAAGGCAGGAACACACCCTGGAGAGGGCCCCAATCCTTCACAGGGCAACACAGACACACACACTTTTGAGTCGCCAATCCACCTACCAACGTGTGATTTTGGACTGTGGAAGGAAACTGGAGCACCCGGAGGAAACTCACACGAACACGGGGAGAACACACACCACACTCCTCACAGACAGTCACCCGGAGCGGGAATCGAACCCACAACCTCCAGGCCCCTGGAGCTGTGTGACTGCAACACTACCTGCTGCACCACCGTGCCACCCTTAATATGTGCAGAGTCACGAAACAAAGGAGGTCCAGGACTCTGAGGATTCATACCAAGGAGAGCCAGAGTATTGAAGAAGGACAGTCTAAAAATATATTTTGTATTGTTAATATATATGGCCTTGAAATTTCATGATTTGATGATGACTCATATGAACGCTTCAGAAGTAACCTTCACAGTTACAAATGCATTTTCTTCTTTTTCTTTCTGAGATACAAGACATTATCCTGATACCCAGATGGGCTGCAGTTTCAGACTCATTCAGTCTTTACTCTGCTCTAGATTTTATTGCTTCTCGGGAAATGTTCCTTCAGTTGTCCAAACCATAATCCTTTTCTTATTGCACAAGTGCCTAGAAAAATCAAACCAAAAGGGGCTGGTTAATGTGGGAGACAGGTACTGATGTGTACCAATGAACTGCTAAGAACAAACCACTTAAAAATCATTTTAAACCACTTTTAATATAGATGCCAAACATTGGTCACATCACCAAAAGGTTTATTTAGTCAATTAAATGTGCTGGAGATGGCTCATAGCAAATAAAATCCACAGAAATCATTGCTCACAGAGAGCAGCCACCCTCACCACTCAAGGTGCTGCTGTTATTTTTACAGCATGTTATTTTTCCTTCAATTTCTGCCTTGACATGTTCTCGAAAGTGAAAAAGAGCTATAAACCTGAAATAAACAGCCAGGCAACCTTGAGAACACCCATGCATTGTTTTATTATGTGAACAAATAGAAACACTCCAAAATTACATTCATTTTATGAATATGTTAAGAATTTTTAATGTTTTGTTTTTCCTTCTCCTGTGAAGGTAAGACTTTATATCAGGTTTAGTCAGCAACAATACACCTGCTGAACTAAATGATACACTGAATGATCACTGGATTAGGAACGTCTACCTTGTATCTACACCCTTTATCCATTTCATATCCAGATCAGCTCCACTGACCATACAGAAGCACTTTGCAGTTGTACAAATACAGACTGTAGTCCATCTGTTTCTCTGCACACTTTCAGATCCCATTCCACCCTGCTCTTGAGTTGTCAGGTATGATTTGAGTGGTAGATCATTGCCAGAGCTGCAGTGACACTGGTTTCGCTTTCCCAGACTCTGGTTCCTTTCACCTCTTAACATGGCCAAGAGCTACCTACTATTGCTGGAAATGAAATTTGACTGACATGTAAAAGGACCAATCACAAGTCTGCATTTTTGGCGTGATGTGTAGAAGGCAGACTTTGATTCAAACTGGACCAGTACGGAAGTGCATATACCTGGATGTACAGAGAGCCAATCAGAATGCAACTGGCAGAATCCTGTCAGAGAGGCCAGTTTAACTCACTAAAAGTATCAGACTCTCTGTCTGCTTATGGCTGAGACTATTGATACTGATGTGGAGGTGATATGTTGTGTGCTACTCAAGGTTTAAAAGCTTCCAGTGCCATTGCTGGACCGAGGATGGTCCACCAACCAAAAATATCCAGCTGGCAGCATCCTGGGTCTACTGATGAAGGACTAGAGGACGACCAACACAAACTGTGCAACAACACAAGAGCCATTGTCTGGTCCATCTAATTGGTTCATCTAAGGGATGTGGACAGTGAATGGACACATTATTTAAAAACTTAGGCAGCACTGCTGTGTCTGATCCACTCGTACCAGCACAACACACATTAACACACCACCACAAGGTTCATCCAATCACCCATCTTCCAAATCATACCTGCTCTGTGGTGGTCCTGAGAACTAAACAGCAGTGCGAAATGTGGATAAGAAAGTATGCAGAGAAACATGTGGACTGCAGTGTGTAATTGTAGAAATACAAAGTGCTCCTGTACAGACAGTGGAGCTGATAAAATGGATAGAGTGCAGAAGAGTGTAGGGAGGTGTCCCTATTTCAGTGATCTTTTAGTGTAGTGTGTCTGGAACAATCAAAGTGGGGGGCTGGTCAGTGTAGGGGACAAAGCCTAGAAATCAATACTGACCAAGCGATGAACATTACTGCCTCCAGAAGTTGTTGTTGTTGTTGCTTCTAAGCAGGGATTTTTAATAATGAATTAAAAATAAAAAGCCCCAGCATCATCCTCTGCCTTGTCAAGTCCTTAAAAGAGGAAAAAAACACCAAAGAAAGCCACAAAAGCAAAATAAACAAACGGGCAGATTGCGATGGTGAGAACGCCCATGCATCATCTGCAGAGCTGCTGTTTCCGCCTACAGGAGCCCTAATCTAATGGGCTTGAGCTCAGGAATAATTCATGCAGGATCCCCAGCAGGCAATGCAGGGGAAGGGGTGACCTCACACTGGCAGCAGCGATGTGAAAAATGGACCAGGTCGCGGTCAGAGCACAACCTGCGTGAATGTGTGACGATGGGAGGGGGGTGGGGGGTACTGTCGTGTCGATCTGACAGGAGGAATAAAGAAGCTCTGGAGCTGATTGGCAGGAGGAAGGCCTGTTTACCGACGGGCCCCCACAGGTGAGACGGAGGCTCCATTCTCATGCGGGTCAGGTAGAACACTCCATTTCCTCGCCTGTCAGCGCCGACAAGCCGAAACACCAGACTTTTGACACCGGCGTTTCCCCGTCCCTCAGCCTGCCAGACACTCCGAATAGAAAATCAGCCTCGGAGTCCAGACTGCTGCCTGTGGAGACTCGGGTCAGCCTTCTGTACCTCCGTGTTATTTTCCGAAAGGAATAGTTAAATCCTGGGCAGTTTCCTTATTACTGTTTCACACCAGTGGAAATGTCACATGTAAGTTGATGTTTGCTTGTAATCTGACCTCCTTGGATTTACTTTTCCTTTTCAATTCAATGCATCTCATTTCAAGCCTTGACCAAAGAAAAGACAAGAGCCAAAGCACCTTATCTATCTCCCCATTTGGAATTCAGGGCAAGTTTCAATGAACACTCGACATAAAATCAAGAACATCTTCAAGGTTACACAAAGCCCCAACCCCCTCCTTCCACCCCAGCTGGGTTCCTCTAAGGATCTGCTTAGGCTTTTCTAGCTATGAGCTCCATGCTGAGCTAAACGCTGTGATGGGTTGTACTCTCTGCTGGAAACGTTGGCTCTTAACATTACTCTCCTCACATCCCTTGCAAGTGCCCCTGCTGGCAGACGAGGGCAGATGAAGAAGAAGGTAACAGGTAGGTCAGCATACCAGGAATCCAAACTAGCTGAAAATAAAACATATTTAAGAATATTACTCATTGTAAAAATAATAATAATAAAAAACCTAATAAAATAACAACATGGCTATTAAGCAGTAGATTGTTATAACAGAATAATTTTAATATAATAATAATATAGGGGTAGCACTTTGGTGCAGCAGGTAGTGTCACGGTCACACAGCCCCAGGGACCTGGAGGTTGTGGGTTCAAGTCCCGCTCCGGGTCTGTGAACAGTTTGGTGTGTTCTCCCTGTGTCAGCATGGGTTTCCTCCTACGGTCCAAAAATTGGCAACTCAAAGTATCCATAGGTTTGAGTGTGAAAGTGAATGTGTCGCCCTGAGAAAGACTGGCGCCCCCTCTAAGGTGTGTTCCAGCCTTGCGCCCAATGATTCTGGGTAGGCTCTGGACCCATTGCGACTCTGAACTGGATAAGGGTTACAGACAATGAATGAATGAATGAATAATATAGCAATTAGATAAGTTAAATAAGAGTAGAGAAATATTGTACACTTTAGAGCTTTATCTGTCGCCAGGGAGATGGGAAAAAATATTCTGATTTAAATATATATTTCACGATACAGGCTACAAATGTCAACAGAATCAATCTACTGCTCAGCTGCAAATAATAGAAGAATTAATGCCTTTATAAATCCTCTTTGAGCTTTTGCATTCAAGCCATGAGTGGTAGTTAGCATACACGTGTTCTAATGACCAATATTATCACACACACACAAAGTGGCAGGCTGCCAGCCGTAAATCCCAGATAGCAGTTGGGGGTTAGGTGCCTTGCTCAAGGGTACAGCCATGGATATTGAGGGAGGAGAAAACAGTGTCCCTTTACTCCCTCATCCCCCGCTTTTCCTTGAACCAACAACCCTCAGGTCTCAAGGCTATTTCTCTAACCATAAGGCCACAGCTGCCCCCAGTAAAAAAAATCCAATACACTATAACACTGGGGTTATAATAATGCAGCAATTATAATAAATTAATTAGAACATTGGAATGAGAAAAAGCCTAAATGTTCAATTATGATTTTGCATGTTATAATATTGAAATATAGAAACTTCTAGACTGAAAAATGTGGCTGCATTCCATGGTGTCCTTGAACAGACTTTAAAACTGGCATCTTTCCCAAAAAATACTTCTTCCCTCTCTTTAAAAGTGATACACATTTAAAAAAAAAGTCTGACATGAACAAAAAATAGTGCCACTGAGAACATCTCAAAAGACTATTTCCTCCATCTCTCTTTAGATTTAATATGAAGTGCAATCAAAGGCCACAGCTGAGTCAGTTTTAGTTGAAACACACACACACACACACACACACACACACACATATATGTACTGGAGTCATAACCTGACTCCCAAGTCACAGCCTACTGTCAATCAAATGGGAACAATGACTCACAAGTTTGGCTTTTTCTCTTTTTCCTCTCTTCCCCTCTGGAAAGAATTGCTTGCGCACTGACGCTACACCAGAGGGGTCCTTTAGATTGTAGGCTTCAAACCGGGAGAGAAACGCTCACAGAATTGGAGCTGACACCAAAGGAAGGCCGCTGTCTGATGTCACCTCCAACGGCACGATGGCTGAAAAGGCTTCAGTGGAAATGGTGGGCACATCACAGGCGAGGTGTCATGGGAGAGCGATTATGCAGTGGCTGGTGCAGATATGTTGTTCGCTCTCACTCAGTGCCATGACATCTTTATAGACACACTTTCATGGGAAATTGTGTTGGAGCACAAACACACAACTGTTCATACACAGAGTATCACAGGACCTGTCAGTGAGGGTGTCATTTCTTTGGACAGGAAGCTGTAGATTTTCCACAAAGCCGGCACAGATAAAAGTATTACCCCATGCACAGGGGCTTTGTAGCTCTAGATTAAAAAACACACTATATGACCAAATTATTCCATGTTTCTTTTCAAATCAAAGGAATTATTAGAGAGTTTGTCCCCCTTACTTCACTGGAAGATGTAAGGATGTGACTGCAGTCAGCCACGAGAAACGTAGAGAGGCCACATACTAAGCATTAACCTCTACATTCATTCATTCATTATCTGTAACCGCTTATCCAGTTCAGGGTCGCGGTGGGTCCAGAACCTACCTGGAATCTTTGGGTGCAAGGCGGGAATACACCCTGGAGGGGGCGCCAGTCCTTCACAGGGCAACACAGACACACACATTCACACCTATGGACAATTTTGAGTCTCCAATCCACCTACCAACGTGTGTTTTTGGACTGTGGGAGGAAACCGGAGCACCTGGAGGAAACCCACACAGACACAGGGAGAACACACCAACTCCTCATAGACAGTCACCCGGAGGAAACCCACACGGACACAGAGACAACCCACCACACTCCTCACAGACAGTCAATCGGAGCGGGAATCAAACCCACAACCTCCAGGCCCCTGGAGCTGTGTGACTGCGACACTATAAAACTCTACAGTTCAACCCAAAGATACTTGAAGAAGCTTCATCACTCCAGAAAATGTAATTCCACTGTACAACAGCTAAAATAAGTCAATATTATGTACTTATGGAGTAGAAATAATGGAGCATCTCTTTTCATGCTTTTCAGCATTTCGAATTCTCTCCATTGTCTAAATAACTCCAGTTGCAATTTCACTGCCATTAGCAGAGAGAGCGAGAAAGCCTAGCATACCAGACAGAGACACTTTGTTTTTTTATTATTATTATTTAATCAATTTTCAGACACTGAGGGTTTGTAAACACACTAGACTGGTTTCCAGCACGCAATCAGACTGGAGAGTGGCAAATGATTAGGAAACATTCTCAGAATTTTATACAAAATGTTTTTTATTTAATTACAATCATGAACATGGCCTTTAACATAGCTGATTAGACACACTGTTGAATATAATTATAACGCTGGCGCTATAAGAACACATATGCTACATGTTTTATCTTCAAATAAGTGTTGAAAGATTCACTGACCTTGTCTATTCTAGGTTAAGTGGTGGGTGAATTACAGTATTCCAGTGAATGGAGAGAGAGTTCTGGTAAATTATTGCTCCAGTAAAATTAAAGGCACTGATTTCCATTTTTTAAAAAGTTATAGAATAAAAATGACTTGCTTTTAAATGTGGTTTCATTTTTAAATAAATATTCATTCATTCATTATCTGTAACCCTTATCCAGTTTAGGGTCGCGGTGGGTCCAGAGCCTACCTGGAATCATTCGGCGCAAGGCAGGAATAGACCCTGGAGGGGGCGCCAGTCCTTCACAGGGCAACACAAACACACACACTCACACCTACGGACACTTTTGAGTCGCCAATCCACCTACTAACGTGTGTTTTTGGACTGTGGGAGGAAACTGGAGCACCCGGAGGAAACCCACGCAGACACGGGGAGAACACACCAACTTAAATATAATGTAAGATATTTTAACAATGTGAAATAATTATAAGCAATACATTGTTATTTAAAAGAGTACAGATACATTTGCTATTTGTATACCTGACTAATCAGATCCTCAATCTGTCAAACCAGATTGAGGTCAAAAATAAAAACACATGTTGGTAGGTGGATTGGGGACTCAAAAGTGTCTGTACGTATGAGGGAATGTGTGAGTGTGTGTGTCGCCCTGTGAAGGACTAGCGCCCCCTCCAGGGTGTGTTCCTGCCTTGCAACCAGTGATTCCGGGTAGGCTCCGGACTCACCGTGACGTTGAATTGGATAAGCGCTTACAGATAATGAATGAATGAATTAATGAATAAGCCAAATGTGTCCCTTATGTTAACTACAAAATTATAACAAATAAATTGACAATTTAATTGAAACAAGTATTAATGCAGAAGTACATTTCAATGATAAAATAGATTTGTCATGAATACTGTTTGCAAAGATGTGACAAATGCAACATAAACTGTTATTATGTATTTGTATAAACCCTAGTTCCGTCCTGGGTCATTTTGACCCAGTGAGAATCTTCAAAGGAGAAACAAAATGTAGGGGACACACAAACAGCCTGGTCTCAAGGTAAATTTGAATTCCAGGATCCCTACAATATACTAAATATAATTAATACTTGTACAATATATGAAATATATTTCAAATATCTCATGAACAGATTACAGCATTGTTTCTGTAGATTTTCTTCAGGTGCACAACATAGTTTAAGTAGATTTAGAGAAACAGCACTGTGCAATTATTAATTAATAAAAATATACATATCGTATGAATACCTTGAGAGCCCTTTTGTAGTGATACCTAACACTAGCTCTGAGTTCGCCTAAAAGTGCCATATTACTATTAACACTCTCCTTTGTTATGGTCACTTTTCAGAGGACAAGGTATTATTTTCTTTTTCCTATGCACCCATGAATGTTATAAAAAAAAAGCCCTGCACTGTTCTGGACCTGGTAAACCACTCAAATGTCAAACCTCCAGATCAACGTTCCCCCAAGCACCAAGCATTTGTCTCACTAACTGACACCTGGCCTTTAAGATGAGGTAAGACTGTGGTTCTTGATGTGCTGCCTAAAGGCGCTGGGTCAACAGAGCTTAACCCGATCGTACTGTAGGCCCTCTGTCTATGAAGGCATGCCAATGACAGTGATAATTTCATTTTATGATCCATATTACACAATGTTCAGTTGTGTTCCAACAAGAGCTCATACAACAAATAGAGCCCCCCAGTATTTGTAATATTTCTACATTATTATTCATATTTACAATCACTGTCCACTGGTGGCACTGTTTCACTGAATCCACACAAACCCTGCTATGTATTGTACCTGAAAAAGGACTACAGTAACAGTGCTGTAAACTGTTGTGAGACACAGCATCCAGTGGGTGGCGTCCTGCATCCACTGATGGACTAGAAGACAACCAACACAAACTACAGCGACAGATGAGCTACCCTTTCTGACTTTACATCTACAAGGTGGACCAACGAGGTAGGTGTGTCTAACAGAGCGGACAGTGAGTGGACACGGTGTTTACAAACTCCAGCAGCACTGTTGAGTCTGATCCACTCGTACCAGCCAAATACACACTAACACACCACCACCACCACCGCATAAGTGTCCTTGCAGCACTGAGAATGATCCACCACCTAACTCATATCTTCTCTGTTGTCGCCCTGGGTGGGTGAGTTCTGGGCATTAAAGAACAGGGTGAAAGAGGGCAAACAAAGTATGCAGAGCAACAGATGGACTAGAGTCTGTATCTGTAGAACTACAAAGTGGAGCTGAAAAAACGTATATATATTTAACATGTTCAGCATTAGCTTTAGAACAAGATGCACAGTGGCCCCTCACCAGTCCTCTCAGCATCCCTTTAAAGGACGTTTGGCTGTAGTGTGATAACCAGAGACAGGCCCTTTGTGCGAGAGGACAAAGTTTAGTGTTGTCCTTCAGATTTTCATTAAGTTGAAGATATGGTTGAACTTTCCAGGCTCTGGCCCAAAGAGGAGGTGGGAGCTGATAAATAATGAGGCTTGCGCTGATCAAAGGCTAATGCCTCCTCTCCTCTATCTCCACTGTTGTCACTGCTGTTAAGACTCTGGTCTTTGTGTGCGGGTCCACACACGCTCGGGCTCTGCTCTGTCTCCAGGAATACAGCCTTCACAGGGAACAAGGCTCATTTGTCAAACACAGTTAGCAGCTCCCTGGCAAATGTTGCAGCCTTTTATCTTTGTTCAAAAGGAGATTGCTGCCGCACTTCCATATTTGAGCTGTCATGGCCTTATTTTTAATATATATATATATATATATATATATATATATATATATATATATATGTATTTATTTATATACCACTTTCCCTGTTGGCACGCCCTGTGGCAGTCAAGTTTAAACAAGACTGCTGGGTTCGAAGTGTAAAAAAGCAATTAATTTACTGTTCCAACAAATGGCTGAATTAGGAAGATCCGCGGTGCCGACGTGTGTGAGTCTCCAATGTGTCAGCACTTTGGCAGCATCCAGCACGTTTTCTTTTTTAAGAGTAAACAAACCTCAACATCTCAAGGGCTTTTCCTACAGTTTTAGCATAGTATAAACAAAGGGCTCTAAAAGGGCTTTAATACAGTAGAATATAAACATACATACACTTAATGACAAAGAAATCTGAAGACCTTTGTGTTTCTTCCTTTGACTCAATCATACTTTTCATGTTTACAAACAACCACCATCCTTCTGTTGAGCATGTACGACTGCTAAGAACCAGTTACCAGTTGTAGCAGCTGAATGTAAGTTTAGCAGTAGCCTAGTTTGAATGTTAACCACCACCACATTCAAGTTTATCATCTTCTAAAATGACTAAACTTTGGTTGCACCAAGTAGTTTCAAAGTAGCTGAACCCCAGTTTAAACATTGGACTTACACACTGCTACTACTTCCATCACTTACACACTACTACTGAAAATGTAGAGTCTGTGGTGATTAGTTTTATGGTGGACATTACACCTTAACTTAAGGTCAGACTGTCTGCTGAGTTTCCATTTTGGAATATAAACAAGATGTCCAAAAACCAGTATATGTTTATCAAATTTATTTCTACATTAGGATGTGTACCTGAAAAAGTATTACAGAAACAGTGCTGTAAACCGTTATGTGAGAAAGTGAAACAGGAAAATACTCTGCCGATTCGAAACATTTGGACATCTGGGTTAAGAGCAGGGATAAGGTTAGGGCCATATGTAGGAATCCCTACTAAATCCTGTGAGCCAAAATATGACAATTATTTGACATTTACAAACGCAAGTATTGTAGCTATAAGGTATACAAGACTGTTATTATTTGAATCAGCTCCTTTAGGCTCATCCAAACTGACTCCCACACATTTCTGTTAATGTTTTAAAAAAAATAGGTGTATATTTATACTATTATCTGAATACTTCATGGTAATAATTTACTAAGATATGTGCTGTGTATTGATATTGCTCAGTATGCTAATCAACATTCAACTCCATCCAGCTGGTGAACAAGGGGCCACCACTAATTATACACCAGATGCAGCGTTTAATGTGGAGTAGAAGAAAAAGCAGCCAACTTAGCTGTTCATTCTCCAGCTTGCAGCTTGTGTCACCTTAAATTGTGCAGCACTTTCATCCGGCACCTGTAACGGCTTCACTGTTTAAAGTGTAACGGAAATGTCAAATTAGCCAGTGTAAGTGTGATTGTGGGAAAATAGTTTTTAAGGTGGACTTGAAACTTTGAAGAAGTCAACTTAGCACTTGGAAGTAAATAGTTCACTTTCTAAGGTGGATTGGAATTGTAAGGAGTCCATCCATCCATTATATGTAAGCGCTTATCCAATTCAGGGTCACAGTGGGTCCAGAGCCTACCTGGAATCATTGGGCGCAAGGTGGGAATACACCCTGGAGGGGGCGCCAGTCCTTCACAGGGCAACACAGCCACACACACACTCACTCACACACTCACATCTACGGACACTTTTAAGTCGCCAGTCAACCTACCAACGTGTGTTTTTGGACTGTGGGAGGAAACCGGAGCACCCGGAGGAAACCCACGCGGACACAGGGAGAACACACCAACTCCTCTCAGACAGTCACCCGGAGTGGGATTCAAAACCACAACCTCCAGGTCCCTGGAGCTGTGTGACTGCGACACCTACCTGCTGTGCCACCGTGACGCCCATTTTAAGGAGTGTATTTGGAATTGTAAATGAGTACTAGCACAAAACTATCAGTATGTGTTCACTTTTCAGCTAGAAAGTTTGGATTCTACATGTTTACTGTGGCACTGAAGCTTTTAAAAATGTGGAGAGTCCAAAGCCCTGCAACCCTGCACTGCACCTCCACCTTCCTGCTATGGTTACTAGACTATTATTTATTTACAATCCAACTTCGAGGAGAACCAACACAAGTTTGTCTGACTACTGACCTGACACTTTTCTATCCGTGTCCTGAAGGGGGCCTTCATTAATTTGAGGGGCCCTGCGCAGCATGTGAACTGAGCGTACAGGGTGGTCTAGCTCTGAATACATGGGCACCTTTCATATCTTTAAAAAGAAGGGAAAAATTAGACATTATGACATTAACCTTTGCATATGCAGTTACACAGACACACATTCACTGCTTTTTTATGAGTGAGACACCTCAGTTGAGTTGATTAATACTCCTGAATAACTAGGTTAAGAAATTAGTAATGGTCATTTGACTAGGAATGAAATAAATAAGAGGATGCTCTCTGCCTTTTGAACAATACGCCACAGAATAAACTCGCCATCACTTTCTTGCTATGAATGACTACATAGTTCCACCGAGAACTGAAGGCAAAAGCACAGCTGAGATTATTTACTGAGCATGAGTAAATAGCCCATTTTTCAAACCCCACCATTACACATGACAGCTTGATTTTTTAAGGTAGCCAGGACTCATTTAGGTCAGACTTCATTAACCCTGTGAAACAGCAGGTTTGGTTTTGGAAAGGGTCTTTCTGGATGTAGAGGACAAAAGATTGTTATAGTCAGCTCATAATTCATTTTGTCTAAAAATGATATGGCACAGGACTTTTCCTTCTAGATGAATATATATATATACAAGCACAAAGTCACAAAGTGAGTATAGTTTACATTTTACATTGTAACTTACTGCCCCCTTTTAAAAAAGAGTCTTTTTAATGGGGATAAGCTGCATATATGTTACTTAGCATGAGATTTCAGCCCAAAGCAATGAGGGCACATGCTAAATATAAAATATCATCTTGATCTTATGTTATGGTGTGCTAGTAGCATAGGATTACTGATAAAGATGATTATCACCCTAGATTGCCTTATCTGTGTAAATTTAGAACCACATGTGACCCCCTGTAGATTTCCAAGGTCCATATCTAGATTTAATTATTGCTTGTAGTCTATGATGGAATGTGCTGAAGGTGATTTTGGATGATACACCTCATCCACAGTGTCATAACTTTAGTTAATTGTTTTTATGCTTTTTTAGCCATGTGACCAGCTCAGATAACCCTTTACACCAACATGGGACCAGTTTGGATCTCGTTTCACAAAGGTATTTTAAAACTAGTTCCCAAACTAGAATGTTAGTTCTGGAACCAATCAATAGTAGGTCTTTCAGTTTGAATCGTGATGATGTTCATGGGTGTGTGAAGCTGAAGAAACTCAAGAAATTCACAAAGCCTCAAATAAATTGTTATTGCCCATTTGATGCATGTTATATTGTCTTTGATGGTGTGCTGTGTTTAAGACCAGAGACCCAGATGGGTCTGTGTATGCGTTTGTATTGAAATGGGAAAATGGTAAATGATCCCATACCTGAATTGGAAAGGTACCATGATAAAAAATAAGAAAAGAAAAACAGGAAAGTGCTCTGTATGTGTGGAACATTCTGGGGCTTTGATCAGAGCGCTGGCTACATTCTCTCTCCTGATCTCACGGTTTACATCTTTGGAACTATACCTTGTAATACTGAAAGAAACATATCACTATGATCTGAACCTGCTGTAAACAGTGGATATACCATGACTCTGTCCTGACTCTAGTCATTTATTCCTAGCACTGGAGCAGAATTCTTCCACAGCAACTCTAGATCCATGGAACCCCGCATTGCCACCTGCTGATGATGTGCCATTGATTCCCATCAAACGGTGGAAAAATGGGCAATACGTAAAAGTTGTGATGTAGCCAAATGTTTCAATAGACATGATACCAGGTTGGACTAGCTCTTCCCATGCTTCCTAAACCCTGTGTAATTTTTCAAATTATTTGGGAGAGAGTTAAACTAGAGCCCACAATCACCCATAGTTAATTTAACATTGGCCCTAGTTCCATAAACATAATCATAATGAAGATAAAGGACATGCTTTGGCTTGCAGAAGCCCTCATTTGTACGGACAAAGCCAGAAGCCTGTGTGCTTAGTGAGACGTATGGGGAGGTTTGTCTGATGGCGTGCTCCATATGGGAGGGCTGTGGCTACAGAGGAGTTCAGAGAAAACCAATTGCTAAGCAATTAGTCTGCCATCTTGGAGCTTTTCCCAGCAACCTGACAAAGCAGGAAGCTGGCCGTCAGCTGGGAGAGAGAGAGGCCCTGAATGTGAAGGCAGCACACACACAGAGGTGGAAAATCACCCTGAAAGCAAGGACTCGCCATTTCTGCATTGTTCCAAATGTATCTGCCCTCACTGAAATCGTCTATGGACAAAGACACAATAAGAGGAGTCTAAAAGTTTAGACAATGCCGGGAGCACTTTTGAAGGTAGACTTTGCTTTTTTTTTTTGCTTGATGCAGTATTCGTTAGAAGATCAATGCTGTTCTTTAGCAGGGACGCATTTGTCTTGTGGCCCATTTTAACAGCATGGATTCTTTGCCAGATACAATAGGCTTTTACTTGCCCTTTTTTTGGGGGAGGGGGTGGGGGAGTTTCTTTGAAGCGGCACTGCTGATCGAACACAAGAAAGGGAACCCAGCTAGACGGCTAATGGTGGCATGGGATGTCTCAGAGTGTTACCAAGATGTTCACAAGTCTGGGTAAAGCTCTGTTAAAAGCACTGAGAGTACATGGTGCACCCGGAGCGCCGGGCAGACTGTAATCACTCCTCATCCATCCGCTTCAGCCCCTCTCCCCCTGGCATTGCAGTGACAAGCCTCCAGCTGCTCCTCAGATAGAGAACGAAAGCCCTGGCTTGGGCTCAGAATGGGGACGGCCATGTGCAGAATGAAGACACACTGATTTGACGGAGGGCTGCAAGCTCTACACACTGCTTTGTCTACTGCCTTTAGTGCACTTTATCATGATTTGTGATTGTGGGATACAGTATTCAGAACTTCACATCGGACAAGAGCACCAGGATGCGAAAGAGGCTGGGTACACCAGTGCTGTGAAGCTATGGCATGTGCATAAAGAAAACAAGTGCCATCTGGTAACCAGAATGCTCATCTTCTGGACACAGCCATGAGAGAAACATGGGCAGTGGGCAACAGTGTGTTATTTTTGTTGTTGTGCACTACGTTTGCATCACTGTTCTGGAGCTTCTACAGGGTTAAAGCTTTATTCATATGTCCCATATTACTCATGTGTCTCAGATCTCATTGCAGATAGTTCAGATCATGTATTCATAGGGCACAATACTCTCCAATGTCATTGAATATCAAATGTTGGAATAGTTACAGTAGTTTAAAAAGAAGCACCACCTTGTGAAGACACTTAAAACTGCTATACATAGCCTAGTCTACTTCCCATAAACCTAAACCTAACCTTAATGCTAACCCTAACATTAAACATAGCCCTAAATTTAACCTATTTCTATGGTCCAGTTAGTAACCACATGATACACTAAATGTATAACCAACACTGACCTTAACTATAGCCATTGAAGGAATTGTACATGTAATTTTGTTATATATATTTTTATCTGGCCACAACTTTCTCAAGTTCACTTCACTCTTTTACAGAATCTAGTGACATATTAATAGTTTAATTTAGTGATGTAAACACAGCAGCACTCCTACTGAGTTCAGAATGTAGATTATATTTTATTTATGCTGAAATATGTATTAAATATAATGAATTCTTTCACTTACTGTTACTTATTTCTCTATCTCTTTTTCACTCTGCCTCTCTTAGACACACAGCTCCTGTCTCATATTCTACCCTCTTAATCCCTCTATGTTTGTGTTACGAGCTCCACTGTAGTGTTAAATTTTTCTGATAAAGCTTGTGTCTGATGCTAAAGCTCTCCCTGAAACATTTTCTCAACAAATTAAAACTACACAGAGATATTATAATAAAATGAAAAAGAACGGTGTCCTCTCATCAATTTGTCATACCACACTACACATTTACCTCATTCCCAAGAATTCCCCAAAATTCCCAGCATTTTAACTTTATCGTAATTCATTATCAAGGATAATGGAATTATATCAGTAATGTGTATCAATTAAATAAAAATATATATATATATATATATATATAATTCCATTGTGGTGGTCTTACATTCATTCTTTTATTTTACATTAAATATAATAAGGACAATGTTATCCATTACAATCACAGCAAACTCCAATTAATGAGGTTTGTGCCCCAAAAGATTAGAAATGACAGTGTTTGTTTTTGTTGCTCTCCCAGATACATTTTCAATTACATAACAAAGTTTGCGTTTAATACATATGAACAAATGGTAAAATGTGGTACAAAATAAGTGGTAAAAATAAGTTACATCTTTCCCAGTAAACATTTAGCCGTTGATTCAACATTGAAATAACGTAACGACTGCCGTCTAATCAACGTTCTCTTAAGGTTGAAAATGAAAGTTGAAAAGACGTCCAAACACAGACATTGAAAAGACAACTACTAGACATATTTTGGACGTCCATTGACGTTATTAATTGGTTCCGAAATAAATTACTTGTATAAAACACATTTTGGACGTCCACTGACGTTATCGATTGGTCACCACTTAACTAACTTATTAAGATGGGTTTTGGACGTCCATTGACGTTTAAAATATGTCCTTGACAGACAGACTACTTTTAGACCTATTTTGAACGTCCAGGGACGTACTTTGTTTACTGTTAACCATGCAAATCCTCAAAGAAATCATGCTCCCTGAACTTTTTAATGCTTCGAGTTTATCTGAATATGCACAAAGTATAAAGCTGAATAGCTGAAAGGGCCTACACCATGATGTAGTACAATAGTAGGTATTTGGAATGGAAATGCACTAGCAGCAGAAATATTGGTGCGGCACAGTGGCGGATCAGTGCTTGGACATTCATGAGTGACTTGCGCAAAGCCCTGAGACGTTTCCCTTAATTAAATTGTTTCCCATACGTCGCAGATATGCCATGGCAGCTGATCTACGCACTCTTCCACCCACCAATAAAGCACTGAGGCTGGCAGAAGAGCGGCATCCCCCCAGCGAGGTAATCTAATCTCCCAGGCTCTATCAGACCCTGGATCCACTCTTTTTCTCTCTCCCTCTCTCCATCATAACCCAGATTTATTTCGCTCCGGCTTTGTTCCAAATCTCCACGCCAACCATAAACTTGCAACACCTGGCGAGCTGAGAGCAACTGTAGGGGAAACTCAGAGCAGAGGAAATCTTAAAAGGTGATTGTATTTTCCTTATGTGCCACAGATATAAAGGTACAATTTTGTTCATCCTGTGCTTAAACCATCATGTTGGTTTTAGGTTAAATACGTTGAAGGATTAAATAGGTACACATTATATGACCAGACAATTGTAGACACATGTTCTTCAACAGTTCTTCTGAGCTTAAGGGTACAGACAGGGAGATTCCTCCTTTCTTGCAGCTTCCTGAAAAATGTTTCCACCATATGTAAGAACATTTTCATAAGGATTTTACAATAATATTAATAATAATGTATTTATAGTCACCGCGACCCTGAACTGGATAAGCAGTTACAGACAATGAATTTGTATAGTGCTTTTGAAAATAACTGCTTTTTAAACACTTACAAAGTATCACAAGGTAAAAAGACGACAAAAACAAAGAAAGCCACACAGCATATACAGAGAATACAGAAAAACTCAGATAGCAGCAAATGGAGCAGGTAGCCTGGCAGTGAGCTGCACCACAGAGAAGGTTTAAAAACAGGGTCCCTAATTCAACAGCCACAGTAGATACCAGAAGTGAAAGTAGGCTCCTGTTGACAGTAGCACTAGCAGCAGTGATAGCAGGTGTCCAGATGCAGAGCAGTCAATAACAGGTTCCCTCAGTCGACACACTCACACCTATGGACACTTTTGAGTTGTCAATCCACCTACCAAAGTGTGTTTTTTGGACTGTGTGAGGAAACCAAAGCACCCGGAGGAAACCCACATGGATACAGGGAGAACACACCAAACTCCTCACAGGCAGTCACCTGGAGCAGGATTGGAACCCACAACTCCAGGATCCCAAAGCTGTGTAACAGCGACACTGCCTGCTGCACTGTTGATATTAGCAACAGTGACAGCAGGCTGCTAGGTGCCAAGCAGTGGCAAAGAATACAGGCTCCCTCTGTCGACTTTAGCAGCAACTCACAGCTGTACAAGAAAATATGTGCCACTCTAATATTTTTATAGAAATATTCCATAAAATCAGAAAAAAAAAACTGAAACCAAACAAACAACCACACAAAGCATGAGTAAGACACTGGGAGAAGTGGCAGGTAACTAAAGGAGTTCCAGTGTTGTCTCTCCCAGAACTGATGCCAGACAGACAGACTTCATTCCAAAAAAACATCAGTAATGTACATTGCTGAAGAAGACTGATAGTTAGTTGTGGATCACAAACACCATGTCAGCTCCATAAAATCCAGGTCCTGCTCCATGGCCCAAATCTGTGGGTGTTTTTACACCTCTATCCAATGTTTGGGATTGTGACAAAAGGGCTCCTGTGCAGCTGTGGCAGACAGGACTATTCCATTATATGATTTTCTATAACGGCTGTATAACATAAAATGTGTGTCCAAAATGGATGCATATTAAAAATAAATGATTAGAGAAGAATAACAAGTATAAAGTGTAATAGGTATAAATAACTAACTATAAGTGCAGTCTAAACACTTTGAAACAGGATTTCAATTTGAATTGAGGGTCAAAAGTGGAAGAGGTGTTTCCTGTAACTGGTTGAGTGAGGTGAACTGTTGGGGGCTTTAGTAAATGCTACTGCACAACAGAGTGAAGCCCTAATTAGAAACCTTGTGCGGTGTATTTCCCCTCCTCGTGTGGATTCAGCCTCTTCAAGAAGCTTCATCAGATTTCTGACTAATGAGAAATATATCGGTGAGGCAGCGTGTAATGTGCAATGGCAAGCGTGATGCACTGGAGCATTATTATATGCTATTTTCCGTAATCTCCTCAAATGCGGGGGTAATTTAAGACCCCATTATGATACCTAATGACAATTGCAATTTTGGAAGTTCATTTTCCAATTGGACAGGAGCTGTGTGGGCTGATAGAGGGGCAGGCTCCATAGATGCTAGATTAGGATGTTATGAAGGACTCACACACCAGAATGGTCTTATCTGATTAACGGGATTTGACTAATAACCCCAGCAGCCGAGTGTGGAGACGGGCCTGTGGTGGGACACGACCCATTATTTTTACCATATCCCCTAAAGGATGAATGGAGAGAGATGGGCCATTAGACAGTTGTGTTAATGGCCGTGTGCACATTCGCTTGATTGCTGCACGAGGTCCTATTTTAATTTCCGATAAGCCTCATTGCCTTACAATTCTCTCGACGCATCCTATTACAATAATGTAATTTTTATTTAAAATGAAGGGAAAGAGGTTGTCGTTGTTACTTTAACACAGCCAAAGTTTCTTAAATCGTGGGACAACGATAACAACAACAACACCAACTCTATTTAACAGTTTACTCGCTGCAAATGCAGTTGCATTAAAAGCAATGTGTTGAAATGCTCCGCCATTGAGTCCCCATAATGCTGAGCACGCTCACCTTCATATCTGCAATATGCCGAACAGGCAGCAGTGATTTTGTGCAGGATGCCACAGCCTGAATTGCAATGGGATAATAACAGCAGCATTACGGCTTATTATGCAATGAAATGACAACCTATTATCATACCTAATGTGTTCATTTTTCCAAATGTGCTACAGTGTCAATTTGATGCTTGTCCATAGAAGATTTATAGCTACAAACCTCCTGCTGTCTCAGTAAAAGCAGATCTCATAGCAAATACATTATTCATATGTTACAGTCCATAAATAATTGGACAAAGATGCAATGGTTATTATGGTTCTGTACTCTAGGATGTTGCATATATAATAAACATGTCAAACGCTTTAAAAAATGAATGACATCTGTTTGTGTAGTCAATAGCAATTAATCACAATTGATTTATGAAGCCAGAATTGACCGTAAAGTTTAGTGCTTATACTTAAGAACAAAACAGTGAAGAAAATTACCTTCATTAGAATAGATATATTACTGTCAGTAGAACTGTAGAACTGTTCTTTAGACAAAAATATTGAAGAACGAAAGTTACAGCCATTTACTCCAACATACAGTTACACTACAAAAACATTTATATATACTAAGATCCCCTTCTCATGGAAACAAATATTTTAAAACTGTACTTTAATCTGTGTTTTGGGTAACTGAAAAATTGAGGTTTTTGAAAACGCTATTGTCAGTGTTCTTGTGAAGACTAGGAAAACGGATGATGTCACACAGCGTGCCTCTCTCTGGCTGTTCATATAGTTAAATAGCTCCCCACTCCCTATAGGGAATTACATAAGTGGCGCAGCAGGTTAGTGTCGCAACCACACAGCTCCAGGGACCTGGAGGTTGTGGGTTTGATTCCCGCTCCGGGTGACTGTCTGTGAGGGGTGTGGTGTGTTCTCCCCGTGTCCGTGTGGTTTTCCTCCGGGTGACTGTTTGTGAGGAGTTGGTGTGTTCTCCCAGTGTCCATGTGGGTTTCCTCCTACAGTCCAAAAACACACGTTGGTAGGTGGATTGGTGACTCAAAAGTGACCGTAGGTGTGAATGTGTGAGTGTGTGTTAGCCTGTGAAGTACTGGCGCCCCCTCCAGAGTTTGTTCCTGCCTTGCGCCCAATGATTCCAGGTAGGTTCTGGACCCACTGTGACCCTGAATTCGATAAGCGGTTACAGATTATGGATGGATGGATGGATGGGTGGACATATAAATAAATATAATGATATTGCATTAGAAACAAATAATGCACTATTAAGATCTAGATTTAGTCATTTCATGACTTGAAAAGAGCACTATATAAACCTTTGTGTCTCTCATGCTTCGTGGTGGTTTGATGTCTCTCTTTAAGAGACACTATGGCCCCTACTGGACTGGCATGATAATTAGCCATTTTGGTATTCATCTGGACATTTTCAAAATCTTGGAGGAACATCTCCCAAGAAATCTCTAGTATTTTACTAGCACCCTTTTAAGCCTTGTACACTGAGGACTTCTTAGGGAGGTTTCTCTTTTGACTGTGCTTCACGTTGACTACAACTATGGGTGTGTCACAAATGCAAATGTTTATTAGTGCTCTTTACATGAAAGGGAGAGTTTTGGTGCTCGACTATGTCTTGCACTGTTGTTGAGTCCCATGTTATCTATAAATAACTCATATTAGCACCACACACACATTACCATGACACTGCTATGTCAGGGTCTCCACTGTACTGTGAATGGACTTAACCTAATGTGTTCGCTGATAGGTGCTCCATGTTCTAGGCCAGGGGTCAGCAACCCATGGGTCTGGAGCGGCATACGGCTCTTCGGCACCACACCTGTGGCTCCCTGCAGCCTTCACAAAATTATGTGGAAATAAATGCCCAGTTACTTGGTCAGTTGTGTCAAACTGTTCATGGCTAATGAGGTGCTGTTTGTTGTGTTAAATATGTGTTAAATGCCTTGATCACAAGTAACAAATCACAAATAACAGAGAATTAACACAAGCAAATGGTTTTGTGACAACTGCTGGCATAAATGACAATTACAGCTTTGAAATACGGGGGTGGGGTGGGGTGGGATCACACAGTGAAATTGGAAATCTACCCATCACACATTTTTTTTTGTTGTTGTTGTTGTTGTTTTTTTCATCACAGCTTCCTATGCCAGCCTCTATCTCCAGTTCTGGACGGGACTCATAACCACTACAAGTGTAGAGACAACCCTGAAACAGGTAACAGGTGAAGCAAAGCTACTATGACATTGTTTTCTTGTCTGGTTTTATAATGAGATGAAATAAAATATATGCACTGCAAATTTCTATAAACTGTTGATTGCTTGTCAAAACACAAAGATCCAAAACAGCAGTAAATCACAGGAAAACAACAGAAATGCTGTTCAAAAGCGTATTCTTCTTTTAAAACACTACTGGTACTTGAATATTTAAATGAAATATAGGTTAACGCCTTTTTACAATTTGGCAGCTGTTTTGGAGAACAGCAGAAATGCTTGTGTTGCTTGTGTGGAAATATAGTTAGTGGGGCCAATTGTCTAAAAATTTAATTGAGTTCATCACAACATCATTCTGTGATTAATCGTGATTATTTTAAAGTTAAAATGCTAGTATTTCCTAGTTTCCATAGTTTTTTGGAAGGGAGGTAAAGCAATTGAATATTTAGAGTATGTACAACAATCTGATTAGAGGACGCCATACTTTTTACTCTATTCTAACAATCCAGAGTAGTTTCAGTTCTCTGTCAGGATCGCGCAGACTGACGGGAGGCGGACGCAGTCGCTAAAAGTGATTTTTATTAAACAGAAGATAACAAAACAGAGACAAACCAGGACATGACAGGAACCTTAGAGAAGGAAAGATCTACACAGAGAAAGATTTGAAAGAATGACCTAGACAGAGACATGGACAGAAAGAGAGAACTGGACAGAGAGAGAGCTAAACAGAGAGCTACAGAGGATAAACTAGAACACGGAATGAAACTAGAACACAGAACTAAACAGAGTAATACAGATGGACAAACCAAACAACTCACAAGGAAGAAACAGACAGACCAGGGATGTGAATCAAATCAAGAAACAGACAAGCAAACGTGGACTGTCCAACACAAGGAAGAGAGACAAGGGAACTTAAACACACCACACAGACAAGGGACACCTGAAACAGATAACGAGGGGGCAGGGTTACAAATGAGACACGGACGAGGAGGAGGAACAAAGGCGGGACTAGGGCAGAGACATGAACAATACTAAACAGAGCCATGTGCTAAGTGAGCACATGGCAGGGACAACAGACAAGACAGAACAAGGGCGTGACATTCTCTCTCAGTTTGTTGAGTAAATATTTCAGCTAGAAAGTAAGCTTCAACACAACACAAGATCAGACACAAGATTTAATCAAGAAAATTGCAGCGCACAGCTATGACAATAACACCTCCACATTCAGCTTCAGTAACTAAATGTGTGGATAAAAAGAATAATTAAAAATATTTCCCAGATTGATCACATGCTTTATGCTTTTTATCACGTCAGGATACGAAGATAGACAGAGGTAAATGCAGGGTAGGTCCATCCATCCATCCATTATCTGTAACCGCTTATCCAATTCAGGGTCGCGGTGGGTCCAGAGCCTACCTGGAATCATTGGGTGCAAGGCAGGAATACACCCTGGAGGGGGCGCCAGTCCTTCACAGGGCAACACAGACACACACACACACATTCACTCACACCTACGGACACTTGAGTCGCCAATCCACCTACTAACGTGTGTTTTTGGACTGTGGGAGGAAACCGGAGCACCCGGAGGAAACCCATGCAGACACAGGGAGAACACACCAACTCCTCACAGACAGTCACCCGGAGGAAACCCACGCGGACACAGGGAGAACACACCAACTCCTCACAGACAGTCTCCTGGAGTGGGAATCGAACCCACAACCTCCAAACGTAGATCTGAAAAAATAAACTAGACACAGAGACCTGGACAGAGACCACGAGGGCTAACGCTAAACATACAGAGCAGGAAAGCTAAAGCTAAACGGAGAGACAGGAAAGTAATAGTTAAACCTGAACAGAGAGAGTAACCTAGACAGAGAAACTGGAAAGTAAACTAAACAAAGACCTAGAAACAGATTCTTAGACAATATTTTTATAATATTTAATAAACTTTGTGTTAACTTCATTTTAAAGTTCAAAAATATTTTACGTTTTCAAACGTAGGGGTTTCAGACCCCTCTTCTGTAGGCAGCTCTGGTGCAGTTACACTAGTCTTAACTAGGTTTTTGCATGGCTACGTTTGTGCTTCTACTCCAGCATCTCTTGGGAAGACCCTCTTTTTGCTAATGTTTTTGCTAATCTACAGCACTGACAATAACTAAATATGTTTGAATTTACAGCTGTACTATGCACCATTGTATTTCCTGATGGGTCAGTATGTGGCATGTTGGCCAAGTGGACAATCTGGCAAAAGCATGAAATATTTCAGGAAAAGGCTGCATGGCCCCCATGAAGAAATAGCTTCAATAGCATGTTATTACAGAAAATTATTGCAGTGTTCTGAGCTCTCGTACTAGAAAGCACTCCAACTGGGAAGCCTGAACCCCAGGGGCCAATGATACATGTGTGATTGTCGGCAGCAGTCAGGGACTTAATTACTGCAGCCTCTCTCTCTCTCTCTCTCTCTCTCTCTAGCTCTCTCTCTCTCTCTCATTCTATCTCTCTCTTTTCTCGAAATCCGCTCTATGCTACAATCCACTGTGTTGCCCAGCAGAGCGCTTCTGGACACATCCAGCAGGAGGGGCATCCCCAGGAGTGAGGCAAGAGATCGTTTCATGGGCAATAAAGCAGCTTGCAATGATTGAAGGCTCAAGACATAACATAGCATTCAATTCCAGCAAGCGACAGAGAGAAAAGGAGAGAGAGAGAGAGAAACAGATGGAAAGGCAAGGGATACAATTCCCTATACATTAACGTGACCTCTGTGGATAAAAACATCTCTTCAGTTCGACGTGTAATATTTCTGTGTCAGATTAGACCAGAGAGCACACGTCACTTTTTTAATACCGAGAAACGTTTTGGGATTTAGCAGACGAAGGGATAGAAGATGACGCAAAAACATGAGCTTACACAGCAACTGAACAGATTTACTGAAAGATATTAGCTTCTGAAAAAGAGATACTGTCAAAGTTGAGCTGTTTCTGTAACATTTCTATGAATGCTATGTATAAAAGAAAGTGTAAACACACTTATAGCATTTATTGCTTATCCAGGTCAGGGATACTGTGGGTCCGGATCCTACCTGGAATCACTGGGCACAAGGTAGGCACACACCCTGGAGGGGGCGCCAGTATTTCACAGGGCAACACACACTCGCACCTTCACACACACTTACACCTACGGACATATTTGAGTCGCCAATCCACCTACCAACGTGTGTTTTTGGACCGTGGGAGGAAACCGGAGCACCTGGAGGAAACCCACGCAGACACAGAGAGAACACACCAACTCCTCACAGACAGTCACCCGGAGGAAACCCACGCAGACACAGAGAGAACACACCACACTTCTCACAGACAGTCACCCAGAGGAAACCCACGCAGACACAGAGAGAATACATCACACTTCTCACAGACAGTCACCCAGAGGAAACCCACACAGACACAGGGAGAACACACCACACTTCTTACACACAGTCACCCGGAGGAAACCCAAACAGACACAGGGAGAACACACCACACTCCTCACAGACAGTCACACGGAGGAAACCCAAGCAGACACAGGGAGAACACACCAAACTCCTCACAGACAGTCACTCGGAGGAAACCCACACGAACACAGAGAGAACACACCACACTCCTCACAGACAGTCACCCGGAGGAAACCCACGCAGACACAGGGAGAACACACCACACTCTTCACAGACAGTCACCCGGAGGAAACCCAAGCAGACACAGGGAGAACACACCACACTCCTCACAGACAGTCACCCGGAGGAAACCCACGCAGACACAGGGAGAACACACCACACTCCTCACAGACAGTCACCCGGAGGAAACCCACGCAGACACAGGGAGAACACACCACACTCCTCACAGACAGTCACCCGGAGGAAACCCACGCAGACACAGGGAGAACACACCACACTCCTCACAGACAGTCACCAGGAGGAAACCCACGCAGACACAGGGAGAACACACCACACTCCTCACAGACAGTCACCCGGAGGAAACCCACGCAGACACAGGGAGAACACACCACACTCCTCACAGACAGTCACCCGGAGGAAACCCACGCAGACACGGGGAGAACACACCACACTCCTCACAGACAGTCACCCGGAGGAAACCCACGCAGACACAGGGAGAACACACCACACTCCTCACAGACAGTCACCTGGAGGAAACCCACGCAGACACAGGGAGAACACACAACACTCATCACAGACAATCACCAGGAGCGGGACTTGAACCCACAATCTCCAGGGCCCTAGAGCTGAGAGACTGCGACCTCTGAACATTCTATTTGTGTTCTCGCTGTGTCTGCGTGGGTTTCCTTTGGGTGCTCCAGCTCCCGTATGATGGTGGCTTGTTTGCCAATGTGAAATTGCCCACAGATGTGACTGAGTGTGTGATTATAAATGTGTTTCTAGAGTATTATAGACACTGTATTCATGAAGTTATGGGTAGATGCCAGCAACTTCTTAAACCTTTCAGATATTCAGCATAGGTTTCTTCTGAGGTCAGTCAGTCCGGCTACTTCCCACGCTGCTGAAAGTATAATAAAGAAGATGCTCCTGGACTTTACCAAGCACAAAACTGGCCCTGACTGTGTTGCGTGCGCCTGCTGTGTAATGTATAAATGGACAGCACTCAGTGGTTTTGCTGCCATAAGCAGAAGTAGAAAGTAACTACATTCACTCAGGCGCACATACTCAAGGACACTGCGCCTATATACTTATATATGCAAATGGTGTCTGTTCAGATTGGCTGCCCCTTATTGTGTCTACAGAATGTATGTGTGAATTTATAGGAATTTCTAAACCTAGTGTTGTGATATTGTGTGATATCACAGAAACAATACTTTTTTTTGCTGTGTGTATTGTATAGTTGCTTCCAATTCTACCTGTGTTTATAACACCCCTGTCACACACAATGGCACCAAACTCGGAGGGGGAGGGCGAGACTGTTTCCTCTGAGACATGTGAAGCCAACTACTGCTTCTTTTCTGACCATTGCTAAAAAAATATCAGCAGTTGACAGCTCATTGCGCTTGGAGGAGAACACTAAGGACAGATACCAGACACCCATTCTTGCTAGGATTATGAGGACCATCCTGTCTACACGGAGTGAGAGTAATTGGGCTCTCTTGGAGTCCGGAGTTCGGATAACTGAGGCTTAAACTAGGATCAAACTGGTGAGCTCATGATAGGATCAACACTCATGCCACTGCACTACTCAGGGGCCTGTTTACCTTCAGCTATCATAACACTTCTTAGACTGAACATGAAAAGACAACTGATATTAAGGTTTTAGAGACGTTTATGTAGACTTTGATCAAGGCTTTTGGGAAAGGCTTATGTGGCTTTATAAATGCTGTGCTAGAGTGAAGTTTTGCCATTTGTCACGAGGCAGAGGAGTCATACTCACGTACTGGAAGGCCACAAAATGGCGGAGGTTTTACCCTTTTTCTGATAAAAACTGTTTAAAACTTTTATAATAATACATAAAAGCCAAATAATCATTGGGTTAAAAGTCATATATTTGGTCTGGGGTGATTAATTATATTAGAAAGTGTTTTTAAACTTTTGGAACTTTTCGGAAGCCATTGTAGCTTGTGCTTTATGTTGAGAAAGGTCAGAGGTCAAAATCTGAAAATAAAAATAATAATCCAGCCATTAAAAACATCAACCATATAATTGAAATGCTTATTATGGCCGTTTGAAATGTCTTACTCTATAGAGACATTTGTCATATTGTCAGGAACGAGGGGCGGATTGAGGGAGGCGGACGCATTCGCTAAAACACGGGATAATTTAATATAAACAAAACAACGATACTTAAACAGGACACAAACAAACAAGGATCCAAACAAGCTAAATAAAACAAAGGAAACTGGACAGGGAGAACAGGACGGACGGACGAAAAGCGACACGACGAAAAAGGAGAAGAAACGGGGAAACTCTAGAGACAGACGGACAGACTAAATAACATGACCAACTAAACACAGGATAAAGGGGAAATGTACGACAAACGGATGAGAGACAAGAGGGCTTAAATACTCACACAAACGAGACACACCTGGACAGATAACGAGGACGGGTAACACATGACACGGACGAGGAGGCGGAACAAAGGCGGAGACTCGAACATAAACAAAACAGAGCCATGTGCAAATAAAGCACATGGCAGGGACAACAGACTGACAGGACGAAGGCGTGACAGATGCCCCCCCCAAGAACGCGCAACTCCCGGGCGCGTACTCCTAAACCCCCCAGGAGCTGGCGCAGGAGAGGGCACGAAAAACATGACAGGACAACAAACCAACAGGTGACAGGACTCAGGACAGGACGGGAACCGACACAGGAGCTGGGGACACGACAGGACCGAATATACGAGACGGGACTTGGGACATGACAGGAGACTGACTAAGGGGGGCAGCAAGAGACGAGAACGGACTGGACAGGACAGGAGTGGACACATGGGACTTGACAGAGTTTTTGACATTGGACATGACACTGGATGGAAACAGGGACTGGACAGAAGACGGGACAGGTGACAGAACTTGGTGCTGGGACTGGACGGGAGCAGAGACTGGTGACAAGACGCTGGACAGGATAGGAACATTAGACTGGACAGGGGTATGTGACTGGACAGAAGACAGGACAGGTGACATGACAGGGGACTGGAACGGAGACAGGACAGAGGGTTGAAACGGTGACTGGACAGGTGACGAGACTTGAGACTGGACAGGTGACGAGACTTGAGACTGGACAGGGGTTTGAAACATAGACTGGACAGGGCTGACAGGGGACTGGAATGGAGACGGGACTGATGACAGGACTGGGTGCTGGGAATGGACGGGAGCAGAGACTGGTGACGAGACAGGGGACAAGACACTGGACAGGATAGGAACATAAGGCAAGGCAAGGCAAGGCAAGGCAAGGCAAGTTTATTTATAGAGCACCTTTCATACAGAAGCAATTCAAAGTGCTTTACAGAAAAAGAAATTACATTAAAAGCCAGAGTAAAATCATAAATTCCAATAAGACAATTACATAAAAAGAGTAAAATGATTAAAATGATTAAAACAATTTAAAATGACAATAAATGAAAAGAAATAAAAGAAATAAAATGCCGTTACAGAAAAGTGCAGAATATTTTAAACTGAGCTGTAAGCCTGCTCAAACAAGAGAGTTTTAAGTCTTGATTTAAATGTGTCTAACGTTGGGGCACTTCTAATATTCTCAGACAGCTGGTTCCATTTAAAAGTGGCATAGTAGCTAAATGCTGCCTCTCCATGTTTAGTTTTGACCCGAGGCAGGACTAACTGACTAGTTCCTAAAGATCTGAGATCTCTGCTCGGCTCATATATCTGTAGCAGATCTGATAAATACGCTGGTCCTACCCCATTGAGACATTTATAAACCAGTAATAACACCTTAAAGTCTATTCTATAACAGACTGGTATCCAGTGTAAGGATTTGAGGATGGGGGTGATATGATCTCTTCTTTTGCTCCGAGTGAGAACTCTGGCAGCTGCATTTTGAATCAGCTGAAGCTGTTTAATGGTCTTTTTTGGAAGTCCAGCTAAGAGACCATTACAGTAATCAATCCTGCTAGAAATAAAAGCATGGATAAGTTTCTCTAGGTCTGGTTTAGTCAGAAAATCTCTAATCTTACTGATGTTCTTAAGATGGTAAAATGCTGATCTAGTAACCGCTTTAATATGACTACTAAAACTGAGATCTGAGTCCATTGATACACCAAGGTTGCGAGCCAGTTCTTTAGATTTGAGGGCTCTCGAGTCCAGATACGTAGCCAATCTTTGTCTCTCAGTGCTATTCCCAAATAGTATAATCTCAGTTTTATCTTTATTCAGCTGCAGAAAATTGTGTCCCATCCAGTTTGTGATGTGTTCAAGGCACTTGCTTAATAAGTCAACTGGGCCAGAGTCGTTTGGGGACAGGGCCATGTAAATCTGAGTATCATCTGCATAGCTGTGATAGGACAGCCCATAGTTCTGTAGAATCTGGCCAAGAGGAAGCATATATAAATTAAATAAAAGTGGACCAAGAATAGAGCCCTGGGGGACACCACAGGTTACTGGCATGTTCTCTGAAATATTATTTTCTATTTCTACAAAGTAGTTCCTGCCTTCCAGGTAAGAAATGAACCACTTCAGGACTGTTCCTGAGAGTCCAACCCAGTTTGCGAGTCTATCTATAAGAATCTTATGGTCAATGGTATCAAAGGCAGCACTAAGGTCAAGAAGTAATAGAAGAGATACCTTTCCAGCCTCTGTATTTAAGCGGATGTCATTAATTACCTTGATTAGAGCAGTCTCAGTGCTGTGATTAGACCGGAACCCGGACTGGAATTTGTCTAGGCTACTGTTTATGGACAAGAAACCAGTGATTTGCCTGAAAACTATTTTCTCAATGATTTTGCCCATGAACGGTAGATTAGAAATTGGCCTGTAGTTACTTATCAGAGAAGATTCTAAATTTTTCTTTTTTAGAAGAGGCTTTACAACTGCAGTTTTTAGTGAGCTCGGAAAAACCCCCGACATGAGTGAGGTGTTTACAATGTGGAGTATGTCTGGTGCTATAGTGTGAAACACACTCTTTAAAAAATTGGTTGGTAGTGTGTCAAGACTGCAAGTGGATGATTTGAGATGATTAACTGTGTCAGTTAAAATATTACTATCAACAGTACTGAACTCTGACATTTTAACTAAGGAGTTTTTATGAGGTGATGGAGAGGGTACAGACTCATTGTTGGATATAGATGTACTAATCGCTTGTCTGATATTCTGGATTTTAGTGTTAAAAAAGAATGCAAACTCATTACATCTCTCAGTTGATACTAATTCAGGGGCCATTGGTGTGGGTGAGTTAGTAAGTCTGTCGACCACGGTGAAGAGGATTTTGCTGTTGTTAGTGTTATTGTTGATGATACTAGAGAAATAGGATTGTCGTGTTTTGCATATTGTCGCGTTGTATTGACGTAGCCTATCTTTGTAGATTTCTTTGTGAATATGAAGACTTGTTTTACGCCATCTGCGTTCTGCCTTGCGACACTCCCTCTTTTGGATTTGAACAACAGAAGCATTTCTCCATGGTGCTTTCTGTTTGCAAGACAAGGCCTTCATTTTAACTGGCGCAATCTCATCCATTACACTGACAATTTTTGTATTAAAACTATTCAGCAAATCATCAACAGAGTTGGATCGTTCACATGGTGTAGTGCACAATTTACTCATGAAAAGTGTAGCTGTGCAGTCCTTTATAATCCTTTTCTTGACACAAACTCTTCTATCTCTGATGACTGGTGAGGCCCACATATCAAAGAACACACAGTAGTGATCTGACAGTGCGACGTCCTTCACAGTCACTGATATGTTGAGACTCTTTGAGATAACAATATCCAGCGTGTGACCATGACAATGAGTACTCCCTGTAACATGCTGTGAAAGACCAAAAGAGTCCAATATGGCAAGTAGTTCCTTGGCAAAACAGTCCTTGGGATTGTCGATATGTATGTTAAAGTCACCAGCAATAACAAAATGGTCAAAGTCTGTAGAAATAAAGGACAGCATCTCTGTAAATTCATCAATAAAATTAGCGCTGTACTTCGGAGGCCTGTAGACAGTTACTAGTAATATCTGTGGTGTCCCTTTCAAAACTACACAGAGATTCTCAAATGTTGTGAAGTCTCCAAATGATAACTGCTTGCACTGAAAAGAACCATGGAACAAAGCAGCTAGACCTCCACCTTTTCTGCTGGCACGAGATGCATTTAAAAAATGAAAATCTGGAGGAGCCGACTCCAATAAAACAGTTGCAGCACTACATTCATTTAGCCAAGTCTCAGTTAAAAGTATAAAATCAAGCCCATGTGCTGTAATAAAATCATTAATTAAGTGTGATTTGTTTGTGAGAGATCTGATATTTAGAAGAGCTAACTTAGTAACTTGTGCACTTTGCCACAGAATCTCTGTTTCACATTTTATTTGCTGTAGATTGGCTACATTCACAGAATCTGACCTGAACTCTCTGTTCTTTCTCTCTCTGATAAGTACTGGAATGGGAGAGATTACAGGCATCAAAGGTCCAAGCTTGTTTTGAAAACATGTACTGCTGACATCATCACTGCAGCAGCCAGGACCCGAAAAACATCACTTTTCTTTGCCCTTATCAGCTGACGAAGCTGTGTGAAGCTCCTGCTGGCGATGGGGCCGTGAGCGAAGCTGCCTTTCCGGGGGTTGAGGAGCTTGTCTTTTCCGTTGAGGTGCTCTAGGTGGTGATGGAGTGTGATTATTCTTAGGGGACAGTCTGGGGGACTGCAGTGGAGAAGTGGCAGTAGATGATGGTGGAGTAGAAGCTGGGGTGGTTCTTCTTTGCACCTGAGGGCTGGCTGACAGGGAAAGTGACAGCCTTGTCCCAGCCGAAACCAGCTTCTCCATGGCTGCTGGGAGGTTCAGGTGGGGTGATGTGGGGGGGGAGATAGAGGACAAGGAGGATTCCTCTTGGGGTTTTGGTGTCTCTGGCAGCTGATAGAGTTGGTCATTGCCACTCATGTCCAGTGTCTGCTGCTCCCTCAGGTCGTCCTCAGTGGAGAGAGGATGTTCCGGCTCTGACATGGTGTCATCAGCTTGTACAGGAGAGTCCCTGGATGTTGATGCTGATGCGCCACCCCCAAGAGAAGTAGATAGATTGCACACTGAGAAAATGAGATTGTCTGTCAGAAGTTTAACACCCCTCTTGTTTGTGTGCAGTCCGTCTCTCCTAAAAAGTTCTCTCTTCCCAAAAAACAAGTTAAAATTGTCAATGAAGTTCAGTCCATTTGACCTGCAGCTGTTCTGTAGCCATGTGTTTAATCCCAGTAACCTTGAGAACATATTGGTGCCTCCTGCAGGTAGAGGTCCACTGATGAAAAATTGTATGTTGAACCTACTGAGTGTGTTAATGAGGTCATTAAAGTCTCTTTTTAAAACTTCAGACTCCTGCTTGATAGTGTCATTCTTTCCAACGTGTACAATAATCCTCTTCACATTGGTGTACTCAGCCAGTACAGCTGGAAACTTTGCAGTAAGTTCAGGCACGGTGATGTTTGGCTCGCATCTCACTATGAGTTTTGGGTTTGTTACCCCATTAACAGTGTCATCTCCAAAGATCAGGGTGTCTGCAGTAGGTTTGTTAGAGTTTTGAGACTGACTGACACTTCTGGCACTTTCTGTGCTGTGTTCACTGCGTTTGTGATTCTCACGAAGGGCATGCAGTGGTTCAAACCTGTTTTTCAGCTGCAGTGAATAAGACCGGTTTTCTGGTTTGGGTCTGTGCTGTGCTCTCTCAGCAGCAGTGTTAGGTTTAGCAGCTGAAATCCCTGGACCAGCTGTGGTACCAGGAGTAGAGGACGAGACTACAGAGCTATACAAAGCACGGCGCTTGGGTCTAGCTTCAATCTGCACCCATTGCCCGTCTCTAGTTGTACTCACAGCAGTGATGCCATTTACTCGATCCTCTGGTCTAGATCTGTGTCCCTCCACTGTCCGCTGCTCCGTTAGGTCCTCAGCCCACTGTCTGCTGCCCGTACTCCCACTCACTGTTACTCCTCGCGCAGGTCCGACATGCCAGTCCTTAAACTCTGATAACAGGTTCCGAAAATCCCTTTCCAAAGCTGACATTCTCTGTAGAAGTCCGTAGCAATTCTGACAGCACATGTGTTGAACAAAATGAAGAGGCATTTCACAAGTTTCTTCTACTGTAGCCTGATGAAATATCCTGGTTGTTGGAACAGTCCTGGTTCTTAGAGCAATCACACTACTTTAAAAAGTATCAAAAGCAGAAAATATCCAGTTTTGGCTTCGTAGTGCTGCTGATATGTGTATATTTAAAAGCTCAGATACTCTATCACAGGAAAAACAAGTCGGTTTTGAAAAAATAAAAGGAAAGAAATAGAAGATAGCAGAGCTAAGCAGCAAAGCGTCTGAACGGCAAGGAAGCAGGAAGCAAGTTAGACTGGACATTGAACAGATACGGAGACTGGACATGACTAACAGGGGACTGAACATGAGACAGGACAGGGGGTTGAAACGTAGACTGGACAGGACTGACAGGGGACTGGACATGAGACTGAAACAGAGACTGGACAGGGCTGACAGGAGACTGGACTGGACTTGGTAGGGGAACAGGTACAAGGACATTTACAGGGACTGACAAACACAGTGACCGGGACAGGGACAGAGACAAAGGCAGACACGGGTACAGGGACAAGGACAGAGACGGGAACCAGGACAGGGACTGACAAGGGAACCAAAATAACAGGGCGGTGCCCAGGACTGGCTAATGTCTGTGTGGCAGTCTGAGGAACCAGCCTGGGCACAGTTCTGGGGATCGGCCCTGAAGTCCTTCGGGCCGACCTACGGACATGGACAGGGGAGGCCGTAGCCACAGTCACGGGGACAGGAGAGGCCGTAGCCACAGTCACGGGGACAGGAGCGGCCGTAGCCACAGTCACGGGGACAGGAGCGGCCGGCGCCGCCGCAGTCACGGACACAGGAGCGGCGGGCGCCGCCGCAGTCACGGACACAGGAGCGGCGGGCGCCGCCGCAGTCACGGACACAGGAGCGGCGGGCGCCGCCGCAGTCACGGACACAGGAGCGGCGGGCGCCGCCGCAGTCACGGACACAGGAGCGGCGGGCGCCGCCGCAGTCACGGACACAGGAGCGGCGGGCGCCGCCGCAGTCACGGACACAGGAGCGGCGGGCGCCGCCGCAGTCACGGACACAGGAGCGGCGGGCGCCGCCGCAGTCACGGACACAGGAGCGGCGGGCGCCGCCGCAGTCACGGGGACAGGAGCGGCGGGTGCCGCCATCACGGACACTGGAGCGGCGGGTGCCGCCATCACGGACACTGGAGCGGCGGGTGCCGCCATCACGGAGACTGGAGCGGCGGGTGCCGCCATCACGGACACTGGAGCGGCGGGTGCCGCCATCACGGACACTGGAGCGGCGGGTGCCGCCATCACGGACACTGGAGCGGCGGGCGCCGCCATCACGGACACTGGAGCGGCGGGCGCCGCCATCACGGACACTGGAGCGGCGGGCGCCGCCATCACGGACACTGGAGCGGCGGGCGCCGCCATCACGGACACTGGAGCGGCGGGCGCCGCCATCACGGACACTGGAGCGGCGGGCGCCGCCATCACGGACACTGGAGCGGCGGGTGCCGCCATCACAGACACAGGAAGCCCCGCAGCAACGTCCACGGGGGCAGGGGAACCTGCGACGTCATCCACGGGGGCAGGGGAACCTGCAGCGACGTCGTCAACGGAGGCAGGGGGACCTGCGACGACGTCCAAGGAGGCAGGGGGACCTGCGACGACGTCCAAGGAGGCAGGAGAGGCGCGCGTCGCGCTCACGAAGACAGGAGAGCCGCGCGCCGCGCTCTCGAGGACAGGAGAGGCGCGTGCCGCGCTCTCGAGGACAGGGGTTTGTGCTGCTCGCCGGGCTCGCGCTGGAGCTGTAAAGGGTTTAGGGGGTTTCACAGGCGCACCCATTAGATCACCTCGAGGTGCGCCCCTGTTAGCCTCAGAGGTACGGAGGTGAGGCTAACAGCCCCTACCCTTAACGCCCCCCCAAAAATTTCCCCGGACCTGAGGGGGCAATCCTCGGGAACAGAGGGTCCTGCGGAGCTGACCTCGAGAGCCGATCGGGAGAATCTGGCTCTCAATAGATCTCTGAAAGTCTCCACCGAAATCTGCAGGCCTCTCTCTCTCAGCACGCGATCAGCCCACTGCAGTGCTATCCCTTTAAGAAGAGATCTCATGAACATTACCTTAATAAATTCGTGTGGCGCAGGAACAGTCAGATAGTCAAAGTATAAGCGGCATTGGAGCAGAAAACCCTCAACGTTTGAAGTCCCCTCAAACTCGGGGGGAACTCCCATATGAGATTGCAGGGCAGCAGGTTGATCGCCCACCTTTGCCGCTAGAAACTCCTGTACTCTCCTGAACGCCTCGTTGAGAAAATAGTCCGTGCTAGCTGCGTCCTTTAGTGGGTCGTTCATTCTGTCAGGAACGAGGGGCGGATTGAGGGAGGCGGACGCATTCGCTAAAACACGGGATAATTTAATATAAACAAAACAACGATACTTAAACAGGACACAAACAAACAAGGATCCAAACAAGCTAAATAAAACAAAGGAAACTGGACAGGGAGAACAGGACGGACGGACGAAAAGCGACACGACGAAAACGGAGAAGAAACGGGGAAACTCTAGAGACAGACGGACAGACTAAATAACATGACCAACTAAACACAGGATAAAGGGGAAATGTACGACAAACGGATGAGAGACAAGAGGGCTTAAATACTCACACAAACGAGACACACCTGGACAGATAACGAGGACGGGTAACACATGACACGGACGAGGAGGCGGAACAAAGGCGGAGACTCGAACATAAACAAAACAGAGCCATGTGCAAATAAAGCACATGGCAGGGACAACAGACTGACAGGACGAAGGCGTGACACATATGCAAATATGCACATCAGAATACCCTATAATTAGAATTCTCGGTAATGAAACACCGCCATAAATAAATCCATTTATTCCTGACTTTTATCTCCAGTGCCTTTGGCTTGAGTACTCACCTGTGCAAAGCATATGTCCCTGCATCTGATGTGGCTATAAATAACGGCTGTTCTTTGAATAAGTAAAATTACATTACTTTGATTTGGCCTGGGACAGTGTCCATTTAAAAGATTCATGCTGTACAGAAAGTGCTTCATTTACCCATGGCTTAGTTTTCATCGGAAGAGCTTAAGTTCTGTACATTATTGATGCATATGACAACTCATTCTGACATTTGAATGTTTTATTCAGTCGCCACCAAACTGCAGCTTTATGCTCAACTGTGCAGGACACTGCTGGTCTTAACCAGAGCCAAAACCAGAGCCGTTTACATCATTCCGCAAACAGTGAAACCAACAGGGACCAGAGGACAGGGCTGAAAGTTTTGCTGCTGTTTGCTTTTGCACTGAAAGTGTCCGCTCCACTGAGGCCCTGCCCCCAGAGACAATGGAAGGGTCGTACGCTGGGTCTCTGGGATTTAATTAATCTGTCGCTAAAACCCACAAACAGCCAGCTGCTCGGCGTCGAGTCACCATCATTAGCTTAATATGACACATTAGCGCGAATTATATGGCACGTTTCCAGTCGTAAGTACAGCAGCATTAATTAAAAAGAGCAGAGCCACATATTTCAAACGGAATGGCGCTTTTTTGGAGGCGGTGTGGGGGCATTAAGTGTGGGGGGGGGGTGATCTTTTAAAAAACAAAATCATTAACTGATGTATGAACCCAACCACCGCATTAAACACGTCCAACAAAACATCTTTCGGCCACATTCTTCCATCACAGAGCACATTTTCATGGCTGCTGAAAGCTGCAGGTTACTTATGAATAACTCATACCCACTCCTGCTTACATGGCCGGCCTCCAAGCAAGAGTGTGTCTCCTTCTCTCTCTGTGTGTGTGTGTGTGTGTGCACATGCACATATGATCTAGAAAGGAAAGCTAGCAGAAGACGTTAAAGCAGAAAGTCAATTCTGTCTCTGAAGCTTTTCCAAATATGTCTTAACTAGGAGCTCACAGAGATAAACACAGAGGTCAGTCTAGTGCTTCAGTCACACAAATAACCATGAATTCCATGTCTATCAGAGATACACTCACTGAGTCATGAGAAGATATTAATACTGAATAAGCATTGATTGGAATTTGTCCATTGCCAATGACATAACTGGGCCAAATCATGTCCAATCAATCTTGCAAAAAGAAAAAGGGGATTTCCATCACCGGTCTTTTAGTAAAGGCAACCACTGTGTTTTGAAAACATGAGTTCTATAAAGAATGTGCTGTGCATGGTTCTTTAAAATACAAAGAAATTGATATTCTTTTGTTACAGTTGTGATTATTTTAACAATAAAAGAACCATCTACTGCTATATCGAATATTTTTCAGCAGGTAGTGTCGCAGTCACACAGCTCCAGGGACCTGGAGGTTGTGGGTTCGATTCCCGCTCCGGGTGACTGTCTGTGAGGAGTGTGGTGTGTTCTCCCTGTGTCTGCGTGGGGTTTCTCCGGGTGACTGTCTGTGCGGAGTGTGGTGTGTTCTCCCTGTGTCTGTGTGGGTTTCCTCCGGGTGACTGTCTGTGAGGAGTCACAGACCAACGTGAAGCCAACACACACCTCAGTGCTCAGTCTTGGGTTTCTCTTATCAGAGTGCTGTGTAAGTCTGGCTGGTAATTTGGTAAAGGCTCTTGAGTTTTCTCCTGGGTTTTCTCTCCATCTTCTGTTTCTCCACCAGAGCGTTCTCTCTGGTTTCTCCTGGGATTCAATATTTTCTTTTCTTTACCATTTTTGTTATAAATAAATAATTAGAAGTAAAATAAGTTGTGTTCTATCTTTAATTTCTTTTGTCTCGTCTTGTCACTCTCTTTTGTTTTGGGGAAACTCTCTTGTCTATGTTTTCTTTTGCTCAGTTTTGAGCTGATCAGTTTTCCCCCTGACATCTTAAGATTTCCTCTCTTGTGTTTCATGTTGTCTTGGTATTCTTAACATCCAGAGGGGTTGTTTGTGTGTCTCTGGACTTGAGGCTTATTTCTTTAGTGTCATGTTGGTGGCTTGCCCTGTTCCAATCCACCCCTGGGTGAGCTGCCACATTACACATATTTTTGACCCATTCCAACATAGACATACATTAACATACATTAGTACAAAACTGCAACTATTTTGTTTTAACAAAAACAAGTAAAATGGCAGTCGTCTTCAGTGGAAGACACCACCCCACCACCACCACCCCATGCACCCCCCTCCATGCAAAGCCAGATCAGCCCACCTCTAATAGCTTCTACTTTACTTAGAACAAGGTATAGAGTGTGGGCCGACCAAACGGAAAGGCAGCGGGACATCATTCTGGGTCAGAACCTAAGTGCAGTATATTACAGACCAGGAACAAAACATCAGAAAGTAAAAAATAAACTCTCCTTACAATCAGTCTAATGTGTGATCTATTTTTGTTCCTTGCGGTCCAATCACAGCGTTTGAAAAACAATTCCCATGACAACAGGACCATCAGTCAGCAGCACTTAGTAAATTGTGCACTCCAGAACACTTAAATTGACAAAATAGTCCAATACCAGGTCCAAAAACTAAAACGGTGTCTTTAATATTACTCTGTACAAAGAAAAGGAAGTGGACGGTGAAAACAGCTTATTTTAAAAATGGACTAAAAAGTATGTCTTCATTTGTGTCACTCACTTGACCCCGCTATAACTTCTGCTCAATGGAAATATGGTCAGTGGAACTAAGATACATACTAAAGATCCCTGGTTTATGGAGTTCATTACCTGTAGTTAAAAATAGCAGGACTTATAGGCTGAACTTCAGCAGCTCTACATTGTAGGGATATAATGAGACAAGGTACTGGAAGATGAAGAGCAGAGGGCAGGAGCCAGGAGAAAAAGCACACTAGATTTTATGAAAGACATCAAAATGTCAGCAACTCTTTGTTTTCAATGGGCAGGTTGGTTTTAAAGGTCTCAGTGGAGAACACTGTACTTTAATACACTCATGAAACGGCAGGAGGGTCTCAGTATATCAACACAATGTCCACTTAATTAGACCCAACCCAACCCACCCCCGTTAATTCAACTTTACCAACATACAGTGTGTGTCCAAAGGTTTTTAGACTCCCACTATTTTAAGGCGCATTTTGTGTGGACAGGGATGCTCAGTTGTGCAAACACACCTTGAATAATCACCAAACAAATCAGCTTTGGAGCAGCTGCTCATGAGTTTAAGACACTCAATGCTTCTTTAGTAACGCAGAAGAAATGTTCCACAGATTCCACTGTATCTGTCTAGCCTCACCACAGTTGGGGGCTATATTTATCCCACACCTCAAAGAGTAAAGAGCTAAAGTGAAGTCTGTATAATTACGTTCAGAAGGATGTGTCGTGTCACGGTGAAGGATGAAATACGACCCTGGAAACGAAAACTAGAGCAGTCCACAGCCAGAGACGTGTCACAGGAAAGACAACATGAAACTGCAAGACCACAGCCTCTCGCAGCAGGAGCTGAGGAACTCTGATACACCAAGAGAGCAGAGATCATTATAAAGCCATGTGGAATATTTACAACAGGATTCAGACCAGCGCTGGCAGGGTCTCTGCCACAAGAATTGTTCTCTGACGCTGTCATCTCAGACCCACACTCACCAAATACAGACTAATGACACTTACAGACTTTCTGAAGCCCTGCTTTCAAGGCGCTATGTTTTTCAAAGGGAATCTGATCAGGTTTTGGTCAGACTTTTTTTGAGTTACATGAGAAATGGAAGCAAAGCCTTTATTAGATCAGGATTTTCACAAAGACATCACATACTCATCTACACGTAGTTAATTTAAAACGCTGGATGGCCACTGGAGAGAGTCTGCATCTGATGCTTCAGTGCAGTGTATTCTCTCTGACTATAGAACCAAGAGTATAGTTTATAATACATGTATTACAAAGGAGATCTGCGCGTGTTTTATGTTAATGTAAAATTGTAATTCAAAACTGAAATATTCTCCTGCTTTTTTAATAATTTTTGATCACTGTTTTGAAGTATTGATTAATTAAATTTTCTTAAAATAAAACAAAATATGAAGTATGAATATGCTGCATTCATTTTAAAACGTCTAAACTAATACTCAAACGTAATTTTGTACACAATATTATCTCAGAGAACAGAACAAATCAAGGCATGTTTTTGCAGCACTTTTTCCCTTCATTGGAACACACAAATTCAGTGAATGTCACGCACTCGTCCTGTCATGTCTGTTTTCCCCACCATGTGCTCTCTCAGCACATGGCTCTGTTTGTTGTTGTCCTTGTCTCCGCCCATGTCCCACCTTTGTTCCGCCTCCTTGTCCGCCATCCTCGTTATCTGTTTCAGGTGTGTCTCGTCTGTTCATGTATTTAAGCTCCCTTGTGTCGCTTCCGTTTATCGGTCATTTGTGTTGTTTCTTTCCCAGTCAAGTCGTTTCGTTGTCTTTCCTATTCATGTCGTGTTGTTTTGTTATATTAAAGTATGTGTTTAGCAAGTGCGTGTGACAAATAAAATCTACTATTTTGCCAGTTTTAAATGACTTCATGTTGAGGTTATTATGTGTTAAATTAATTTTAAACTTTTATTTTTAATACTATGTAAAAGTTACCACAAAATGACGAGTGGGAGAATTCTTGAATTTTAAATTACAATCATACTTTGGACAAAAAACACTTTTAAACAAGTTTGTACACCTAATATTTGGATTTTCATATGTTTGATGTAATGCTTAACATTTCAGTCTAACCAATGTCCTGAGGCTAATTTGAGGGATTTAGGGAATTATTCCAATCTAAGGCTTGACCTTAGTAATATTCTTATGGCTGAATTCCATCAAATCCTCATTGTCATTTTACCTAAACCATTCCCTGAAAGGTAGACATTTCTTGCACTAAGGGTGGGGGTGGGGGTCAAAATAAAATGGTCGGTCAAAATATTTTGTCCATAGAGTGTACATTTTGTGGTCAGTTTCTGGTTATAGAATTATTCTCAGCTGAAAATTCACATCAGTGCCACACACACAGCCATGTCAATGTCACTGCTGTGTCGACAGTGTTCCAGCATTTAAATAATACCTGGTCAACAGCAGCCCTGTGTCCAGAAACTGACCATGGTGTACCAGGTAGAGGGTGTCTGATGAATTGTGCGTAGTGACAGCTGGGCTACAGTCTCAGAATAAAGGCATTACAGTCCCTGGGGTGGTATCCTCAGGGGTCTGTCTTCAGTGACTTTAATTAGAGAACATGATTATACATTATTCCACTGCAGGTTTTGATTGATTCTGACTGCGGATGCCATGTTTTAATTTTAAAATGTTATGTTATGAAAAGATTCAAACATAATTTTTCCCCCATATTAAGTATTTATATGAACAGTCAGTCGTATCGTCTTATGATTTTTCATATTATACAACAGTCATTGATACAGCCAGGTCACCAGGTCTCAGTATAGAGACTCAACCTGTTTCCAAACATGTCCGCCTCCCTGTGGGCGACCCACTGTAAGGTGTTTAGACTGGTTCTTTCAGGGATAACAGAGAATTTTATTTCTTCATCTCCTGTGAATTGTGCTTTGTATGAAACATTATCAAAGTTCTGTTTATTTTTCTTTATTATTATTATTTTAAACATTTGGTGCTTTCCAAGGGTAAATGACAGTACAATAGTTATTTTTGCTCCTGGGCAACCTCTACAGTTCTGTAAATCACACGTGCAGTTACATAGTGCAGTTTCATTAATGCTGAACCCAGAGTATTAATGACAGGAGCTATGTTCTCCCTGTTACAAGTTAATGAAGCATCACAATGATTTTGAAATGGAAATACTATGGTAAACTACTGCCTAGTGTTACATTGAGGTACACATTTTTACATCATATTTGCACTTGTACACAGGGGACCTACAAGATCAGAAGGCATTATAAAGTAACCAGCAGGATCTCCAATAAAGTGATTAAGGAGTGCAGTATACCCAAGCCAAACCTGAACATTTTCTTGATGGCAGTAGTGTTTAGTGATAAAGCTAGAATTCAGATGAGCATTATGTCATCAGCACTGGGTATAAATACAGTACAGTACAGATGATCTGGTCACTGTGATGTGATTTCTATTCCCTGTAAGCAGTAGTGAAACTGCAGAATCACTTGTGTCACTCTAAAGAGAACAATATTGATTGTGTGCAATGCAGGTAGAACATACATTTCCCCAGTATAGATTTCTTGGTCTGTCCTTGTGTGTGTTTGTGGCCTTCTTGCTTCAGAACACTATTTTATTGTGAAGAAAAAATCCACTGCCATAAACACCTACCTCATTGGCCAGCCATGTAGATGCAAAGACTGAGACAGTAGCTAATCTGAAGCTGCACAGTTTGTTTGTCATTATCTTCTTACATCTGTGGTCACTGGGCAATGTTTACTAGTTTACTAGTTTCGGTTGGTGAACTATTCTTAGTCCAGCAGTGACACTGAGGGGTTTTAAAACTCCAGCATCACTGCTGTGTCTGATCCACTCTTACCAGCACAACACACAATAGCACCACCATGAGCATGTCGGGATCACAGTGCAAAGTAATACCTGAAAGGAGAACCTGTTGGTGTCTGAACTGATACTTGAAATACATTTTAAATCAGCCATTTGAGGGTGTGAAAGTTAAGGGGTGAAAGCTTGAGATACAAGGTTAAATTCCAGCAGTGATGAAGTACTGTAGGTAGTAACGCAGAAGAAATGTTCCTCAGATTCCACTGTATCTGTCTAGCTTCACCACGGTGGATGGCTATATTTATCCCACACCTCAAAGAGAAGCGGGGCTAAAGTGAAGTCTGTATAATTACGTTCAGAAGGATGTGTCGTGTCACGGTGAAGGATGAAATACGACCCTGGAAACGAAAACTAGAGCAGTCTACAGCCAGAGACGTGTCACAGGAAAGACAACATGAAACTGCAAGACCACAGCCTCTCGCAGCAGGAGCTGAGGAACTCTGATACACCAAGAGAGCAGAGATCATTATAAAGCCATGTGGAATATTTACAACAGGATTCAGACCAGCGCTGGCAGGGTCTCTGCCACAAGAATTGTTCTCTGACGCTGTCAGCTCAGACCCACACTCACCAAATACAGACTAATGACACTTACAGACTTTCTGAAGCACTGCTTTCAAGGCGTTACTTTAATCAAAGGGAATCTGATCAGGTTTGGATCAGGGTTTCTATTGGATCAGGGTTTCACACAAACACTGCAGCTTATTTTAACTTTCATTCATTCATTCATCTCAAACAGTCTTTATAACGTCACAACTCTGGATGTAAGTCACATACTATCTCTCAAGTAGATAGATATGAAAGGGCAGACTCTACACACTCAAGAAAGCTTGAATGTCTGAATGTATTTCTGCTCTGTATTATCAAGATATTAATTTAAAAAAAAATCATAAACATTGAATTTGAACCCTAGGCTGTTGAGGATTTCACGTCCCATGCTATAAGTGATTACATCTGATTTGTATGATCCGAGGGAGGCACGGTGGTGTCGCAGTCACACAGCTCCAGGGACCTGGAGGTTGTGGGTTCGATTCCCGCTCCGGGTGACTGTCTGTGAGGAGTTTGCTGTGTTACCCCAGTGTCTGTGTGGGTTTCCTCCTGGTGCTCTGGTTTCCTCCCACAGTCCAAAAACACACGTTGGTAGGTGGATTAGCGACTCAAAAGTGTCCGTAGGTGTGAGTGAATGTGTGAGTGTGTGTGTGTTGCTCTGTGAAGGACTGGCGCCCCCTCCAGGGTGTATTCCCGCCTTGCACCCAATGATTCCAGGTAGGCTCTGGACCCACCGTGACTTTGAATGAATGAATGAATGAATGAATGATTCGACTGTAGACACGTTAGTTGAATGACAGAGAAAATATATAATATGGATGATCAAACTGAGTCATATGTTCAGAAGAGCCAGAGCCAGTACAAATGATACACGGAAGAGTGTATTCAAGGAGGTGCAGAAAGCCAATCAGAATGCAGCTGGCAGAATCTTGACAGTGAGACCTGCTTCTCTTTGAGAATTACTGTGCAAAAGACACAGATCCAAGTAACAACGTCAGCACTCACAGCATTAGGGTGGAGGGGTGTCTGACAGTCCCTTTCCACCAAAATGGAACTGGTGGAGTTCCCATTCACACATCTAATTTCAAATGATTCTGCACATTGAAAGTGCTACAAAAATGAACAACTCAAGTTGCAAATGAGTTTCTGTGGTAATTCAAACAGTTAACAGAAATCTACACTTCAGCCATGTATAAAAAAAGTCTTTTTCCCTTAAACATACCATTCTTTAAAAGAAGCAGAGCTTCTGAACGTTAACAAACCAGAGAACAGCATTTGCCTACAATCACAGATGTCCCCTTTAAACAGAACCAATGCTGCATTATTATGTCAAAAAGAGCTAAAAGGAACATGTGGAGGAACTATTTTACAGTGCGGAAGGTTAATAAACACATTGTATTTTTTTCTGTCCTCTTTACCTTAAAACTAAACAATAAACAGCCGACAACGGAACTGTGGTTTAATTGCAATGATACACTCTATATTTGTGCTATAACGTTTGTGCTGTACACTGGGTACTGGTGCACTTTAGAACTCAGCCTCCAGCCTCATGCCTGTGACCACAGCACACCAGTGCCAATATTTCCCTTTATAGCACTCCCTCTTGTGTATTTTTGTTATAAATGGCTTGAATCTGTTGGATTCCATGTGGCGTCAGACTGCAGATAATATGTCATGCTCAAATTGGAATTGCTGCATAACAGGAACCTGGAGAAAATCTGATTTTTACTCACGAATTCGACAAAAACTTTCGCACACAACTGCATCAGCATGAGGCACAAGGTCATCTTCATTCAGCTGATAAACTGAATATATGAAGCCGGAGATTTCAGCTAGAGGACAAAAGTCACACTTCCACAGACACTGGCAACACCCACCCTCAGCTTCAGGAGCTGAAAGCCGTTTGTGAGAAAAGAAAGAGAGACTGTGTGTGTGTGTGTGTGTGTGTGTGTGTGTGTGTGTGTGAAAAGAAAAGACCCATGAGGGTCAGTGAACAACACCTTCCAATCTGAGTCTTATTAAAGCAGCCAGAGCAGCGTCCTGATTAGTTATAGACTTCTACGCACTCATCAGCCAGCCAGAAAACACTGCGCACATCCAAGTCATCTGATCATGCAGTAATTAATGAGCAGACATTTTGTGAGATCTATTCAGAGCTCAAGCTGGGCAGTGTGTTAGATAAGACTCTCTCCGAATCAAGTCAGCGGGAGGCAGTTGCGCACAAGGGAGAGACTAGAACAAGTGCGCTTCTCTGGGAGGCGTATTAGCTCTGGGTTCAAAAACTCAAACAAAAATCAGCTCCAACCATCAGTTCGAAAGCATAAAGGTTAATGGTTGCCATAGTGGACAGTCATGAACTGTAACCTACATCTTTTAAAGAACACTACAGGTACAGTTTTTATTTTTGCAGAGTGTAATTCACTTCCACTTTCCTACCCTCCTCCCAAAGTTACATAGTGCAGTTTCTGCAGTGCTAATCCCAGAGAAGCAATGACAGAGGTTCTGCTCTCGTTTATTAGGGGTCAATGAAGCATCGCAATGATTTTAAAGCTGTAACTTTAAGGTAAAAGTACTACCGAGTGTTCCTTTAATTGTGTCACAGTTCACAATAAGCATGTCTACTGGCTTATTCTTGGTTCTGCTCATGTAGAAAACACCCCTTCATCCAAGTCCACCTTTTCTATCCTATCATATGCTAATAAATGTTTGACATTTTAGAGCTTTTAAAATAGGAGATAGCATCAGTTTAGTTTTCTCTGTGATACTGTGAACATCAACTATCTTGGACCTAGATCGTACTCTTACACTATACTTTCTAGACCCTGAATATTCTCTGGCACATTAGGGAGATGCCTCAGTCATCAACACTGGTCAGTAAATTCTTCATAGCCAACTGACCCATCAATGTATGGCTACTCTTTATTGGACTGTGGGAGGAAACTATCCAGAGGAAACCTATACAGTCACAGGGCGATAAAACCAAACCTCTCAGCACCTTAAAACCCGGGAGCTGTGAGTTTGCAACACTAACTGCAGCACCACAATGCTGCCCAAAGTCACCAGTAGGTTTCATGTTTGTCAGGTTCTTAAGTGATGTCTAAGAAGCCTTTGACTGCATTTATGATTCAGTAAATAAAAAAAACGGGTGTTACTGAAGAAACAGTGCAAAAGTGTAGCAATTATTATCCAAAGACTACTTCCATCAGTGCAATATGCAATCAATAACCCCCCCACCCCCCCTTTCAGACACCTCCTGTATCCACGGGTCTTCTTTTTGTGCTTTTGTATGGGAAGAATGGCACCACGTTTCACTCTGTAATCATGTGGTGTTTAGTAGCGGGTTGCGTCACCGTATCCAAGGTAACCTCCTCCATCTGATTTGTCTCTGAAAGGTTTTAATGAGGTCGTCAGGCCTCCCTCAGCATGCAAAACACTGCACACTTTCAATCCACTCTGAGCCACCGCTCCCCTAAGAAGATCGCATCCTCACTGCGGTGTAGTCTATAAATTACGGCTCTATATGCTTGTCCCATTAGGGCTGCAGCGGTCAGACAGACGAGGGTGGATTGTCTGAGTGAGGGCTCCCTGAGCTGGCCCTCGGACTGACCTGATCCTGTGGGGTCCCATAAAATGATTTACTCATGATACAACCTAGGGAACCAGAGCTTTCTTAATGGTATCCATCGCTGATCACTCTCCACCAACCTGATAGTAATCAATTTGTGTCAAATAATAAAGAGTCAATTTGAATTCTATTTGATTAAAAAACCTTAAAAATAATGGGTCTCAATGCCGTTCCATGGGCACTGTTATCGAATATAATGGGTCTAATATTGTGGGTCTCAATTTGTATGCCATTCCTTATCACTCAGTCATGTTAACTTTAGTTTCTACCCACTTCCACACAGACTGCCTCTGTTTTATCTGTTTCTTGTGAACAATTAATAAAATTCTTATCTGTTTTAGTTATTCTTTAAGTCTGTTTTAAGTTATTCTTTTATTTTACTTTTGTCGATTTATTTTCTGCATTTTTTCCCCTTAGAGGTTTATCATTTTTACTTTTTTATAATTGTTTAAATTAGATTTCTCTTCTTGTACTGTACTACTATAATTTGTGTTACTTTGTTTTTCAATCTTACTCATTTAGTAATATATAAATTTATCTTTTTCACTTTATGTATTACCTCAGTTGCGTTGTAAATGACAGTCTTATCCAGTTCAGGATCACGGTGGGTCCAGAGCCTACCTGGAATCATTGGGCGCAAGGTGGGAATACACCCTGGAGGGGGCGCCAGTCATTCACAGGGCAACAAACACACTCACACCTACGGACACTTTTGAGTCGCCAATCCACCTACCAATGTGTGTTTTTGGACTGTGGGAGGAAACCAGAGCACCAGGAGGAAACCCACGCGGACACAGGGAGAACACACCACACTCCTCACAGACAGTCACCCGGAGGAAACTCACGCAGACACAGAGAGAACACACCAGACTCCTCACAGTCAGGACTCGAACCCCCAACCTCTAGGTCCCTGCAGCTGTGTGACTGCGACACTACCTGCTGTGCCCCCATGCCGCCCAATGCTGGTCCATGTGAATGATTTCCTAATGCAGTAGTTCCCAATGACTCTGTGCTTCAGAAGATAACATTTTCTGTACTAACCCAGCACCATGAATCCAGCTCAGAAAAACTGAGAGCTCTATTACTCCACTATTCAAATGGCTTCATGTAAATACAAGTGCAATTACACAGTACAAGGTAGAGTTCCTTAAAATTGATTTAGGTTCAGGTTGGGTTCAATTTACCACTTCTGAGATGTAGTGGACAATTATCTGATTCTCGATATGACATTTAAGCAATATCACACGAGAGGGAGAGCTGTTAAACTGAATACCATCACGGCTGTGATTCACACTTCGAGTGTGATACTGCATTCATACAACAGCTCTAAAAGCATCAGTTATTAGTTAGAAGTATAAATAATTCAAATATAAATAACTAGGATTAGGATTTGTTTGTTTATTTAAAATTTTGTTCATTTATTTGACACTGTCCACACAAATAGAAGATGTTTCTGGAACGTGAAAAGTTTTTTAACTGGATTAGAGAGGATCCTCAACATAAACAATCCCCTCTGCGGTGGTGGAATCCACACCCTCCATAGATCAGGGCCATAAGGGCAATACATAAGCACCATTGTGCTGATTTAAACCCACAATAAGCCCATGGTTGAAGCTAATGCTGTACAGCTCCTCTTTAAATCTCCCTCTCATGTGATATTGCTAATATTTAATTGAACACTTCAGTAAAGGAGAGTGATACATGAAGTTTTAAAATCCCAGTGCTATTATACCCAATGTCCATCATCTCCCATGGAACTTCTCTTGTCCAGTCAAATGACTTGATCAGTTGTGTAAAATGTATATTTACAGCACTAGAAGCTAATGTTCATTAAACACCGGTCATAACCGATTGCTATTTACTATATAATCAATTTATCACTGACATAGCCTTCTCTATTTCTGTATACTAACAGCCCTGACCACAGAGCCACAGAACCACTCCGTTTCTATGTTCTATGTCTTTCACTGCTCATCCATCTTGACCCTCATTCACCAGTATCAACCCTTTAACCCTTGCACCCAGTGCCAATTACACTCTGAAAAAAGGAGGGTCAATGGGAGGGAGCGGTGCGGTTCAAGTGGACGTCACCTCTCTGAGCGGCCACCTGATGCCACAAAGAACAAAGGGTAAATGCTGCAGGAGAGGAATGTCAGCAGCACTGTGTCAACGCTGATGGAGAAATGATTAAGCGTGGACTCCAACATATGCCTGCCATTTTAAACATGCCTTATAGCACTGAACTGCCAAACTGTTGCAGGATATAAGTTGTTTAATGTTTATATGGAAGTTGTATTTACATATGAAATTGCAAAGAAAAAGTACATTAAAAAGCTGTTAAATAAAGCAAATATTTGTGTATTTATGAAAAGAAAAATTCATCCTTCATTTCCTGTCAGAGCTGAATTTTATTTAATTGTTTTTGATATGCCTGTGGCATTTTTAAATATTATTATTCATTTATTTATTTATTTGTTGTTGGTTGTTTTACAAAAATATTTTAAATGTGGTGTAAACATAACTGGATAAACCATTTCAAAATTGGCATTGTAAAGATGTTGCCCTTTGATGGTCAAAAACTGAAAGGCGGTTGCAGACGGTTCCACAGGGGTAGGTCATTACCCAGCACCAGAGCATGTCTTGACAAATTGGGGGGCATATTTGTGCATTTACAAGCCAAATCATCATTAACGAAGCCAGCAGGGACAACAAATGTTATTTGAATCTCTGAACAGCAGCGTGTAAGTTTGGCTGTGGATGCGAGGGGCTGCTTATCATGCGCGGGGCGAACTGTGGCAGGGCAGAGATTTGTGTAGCGAGTGTAACCTACAGCGAGCGTGGAGCATGGGATAACAGGGAGCAGAGGACGGAGCTCAAAGACAAATAACAACCCATGGCTTCCTCCACTACATACTATTAAACAGCTGTTTGGGAAATGACACACTAAAGTCAAAGGCAGGGAATTCATTACATTCTGCGAGAATGGACTGGTGTTGATGATCACAATCGGTCATCACTACAGAGCTGTGCTGGTGATATTCTTTCATCCTTCATAAAGTAAGGCATGCGGACCACTTAGTACTGCGTAGGAAGAAGAGCCTAATGCCTGGGAATAACTTACTAATGTGTGGGAACCAGATAATTAATGTGTGTGTGCACAAGAATCATTTGTAAGGAGGTCATCAGCAGGGCTCCATACATCTCAGACATTAGTAAGAGTTATTATGACAACGTTTGTCTGTTATAAACTGATTACACATGAACAACATAAGTAACAAAGGTATAGATTAAACTACAGTGTCTATTAAAGTTTTCTGAGGAGAAGATCTACTGTTTAATTCAGAGAAATACACTGGTTATGAGGCATGTCACACTTTTTATGTGAACATTTTAATGTGCATTTACACTCTCTGTACTTTGTATCTGTGCAATATTTTTACAGCTATTACATATTTATTACAGTACATTAATAAATTGAGCTATAAATGTGTCCTTATTAAATGAGTGAATATAATGCTTAGAATCAGCTTACAATAACAATGCTGAGAATGTCTCACATTAGAAAAAAAAAATGTAGTGACCAAATCTCACTGATTAAACAGGGCTTCATTCAAAAGCAGTGTTAATTATTGTGAAAAGGAATGGATAGTAGCCTGCTTCTGAAAGGCACACTGCTGTTTGTATCAGGCTCATATAGAATACACTACAACAATAACAGATCATCCCTGGCTTCATGACAGTGTCCTCTCTCTCTCTCTCTCTCTCTCTCTCTCTCTCTCTCTCTCTCTCTCTCAGTAAAGTGCAGCATGTTCTAATCCTTCTCAAATGAATCCATTTGCCTCAAAACAAAGACTAACATTTGCTTATTGTTCACTGCTTCAAATATCTCAAGCATTGGTGTCAGTTTTCTATTCATTCAGCCTCTCTCTCTCTCTCTCTCTCTCTCTCTCTCTCTCTCTCTCTCATATTCCATGTTGAGTTGGTAAAATGTTTCATCATCAGCCAAGATATAATGAGAGAGAACTGACTGAATGAAGTACAGCACATTTCTTGACATTAACAACAACAAGCAGAGAAAGTATAAACCAACACAAAAAAAAGCAGGCTCATGGCCACTCAACTCCTGCTGCTGCACTGAGGGATTCTTCAGCTCATGACCAACTTTACTGGCCATCTCACAGCCAATCAGCTCATGATTATCATGGAGAACAGTGACCAGTCTGCACAAGTACCTTCTCACCATTGGGGAGAAAGTGACCATAATGAAAAACATGCAGACTGATGACAATCAAGTTCACCACCCGATGAACGTTGTAAAGCAGCAGCTAAGGTGTAAGTACAAATGTGTGGTTATTGACAAGGAGAAAATGACTATATCTAATGTACAAGGTGAGTCAAAAGTCACAGAACACCCTTTTATTTGAGAAACGAAAGGGAAATTGGCATATCTGAATACCCCAGCAAGTAAAAGGTGAGGGGGGCAAGCTTTTTGTTATGTCTGTAACACGACTGCCATCTTTAAAGCCACCATATTGGATCACTGTACAGTCAAGTTGATGCACGGTAGGTTTAAATAATGAATTCACTACTAGGAGGTGTCCTTGATGGTGCTGCATGATCACACAACATTGTCATCCTGAAAGTGTCCTAAAAGAGCTTTTATCACGTCCCTTGGGCTATTTTTACTGGCCCCAGGACAGCGGTGTCTGAAGCCCTGTGTGTCACAGCACTTATCATAATGCACAGATCTGATTGGCTGAGTACCCTCACGTGTGATATGTAGAAACATGTGTGATTAGTCTGGTAATTCCCTACCGTTCTAAACCGGAACTGTAAAGACTAGAAGAGTCAGACAATTTAAAACAAACACTTAACAGTTACAGTGACCATGTGGCGTAAAAAGTAAGTGTAAGTGGTCAGTGAAGGTACAAGATCAATATAATAAAGAAGCAAGTGTCAATACAAATAGCCATGTGATTGTATATTTGCCCAAGTATTGCACATTGTGGGATACTAAACTGTCCTTGTAGGGTGTGATTAAAGAGCGTTGAATTTCAGTAAACGCAGATTGGAGTTCAACAGCTGAAACAGAAATGTAATTCCGCTCTCTCCTTTCTGCAACAATGTACTTACACTGCAGCAGTATTAGCAGCCAGCACCCAGAGAGAGTATTATCCTAAAGTGAAGCAGGGTTTCATTAAGGGCAGTGAAGCGCTCTGTGAGCTCGGCACCCTCTGTGTAGGCAGCCCACACTTTTGAAAGGAAAACAGGACCAGAGGGAAAGAGAGGGACAGACATACAGGCAGAGAGACAAGCCAAGGTGGGGCCGCAACTTTAAAAAATGAAATTATTCCACTTTGACTGAGTAATAACGATCAGAACATGCTTCTGATCCTCAGCAATAACTCCATCCCAGACCCAGCTGCTGTTTTAAAGCCTGCTGCACTTTAACGTATCACTGTCTGAGAGAAGACAGAGTTTCCCTTAGCCCCTAGAACCCTAGTCAAATGGCATAGATTTGCTCTTGACTTTGGTGGGGACCTATGAATCTACCCTATCCCCCCTCCATTATTTTTCCCTTTGCTCCATGATAAAACGAAGATGTAAGAGAACTGCCAACTGTCGGTTTGTTGTGCAGTTTATTTCCAAACCATATTATTCATAGCTACAGACGATTTTAGCCTGCTGTTATTATAATGAACCCATTTCATTAGCGAACTTGACTTTAAGTGACTTACACATTTCTTTGAAAGATAGCTCACCTTTTTTGCTGCCACCTTCACTCGCTTTTGACAACAATGTGTCACCCACAATGCACCTGAGTCTTACACAGTTGTACTTGCTTATGAGTGGAACGTTTTCCTTCCAGTTTTGGCGCTGCTCACAACCAAACTACAGAGACTCACGTAACAGCAGGGAAAGGCACAGCCAATCACACTGGCCACATGAACTTATAAATAAATAATAGGAGTATTTTTTTTCAACTGGAGCGTGGGTTGACATCATGTAACTCAAAGCGAAACTGAAGTAAAAACCATCGTTGATGTGTTTGAGCAAAAGAAGAGTTGTAATAACAAGCATTTTGAAGGAGTGCCTTGTTTTTTAGGTTTTTTCACACTCGATTACGCCCAGAGTTCTCAAAACACTGCGATGAAAAATGATTTTTAGAAACTGTAGGATCTGCTGTTTTTAAATATATGCGGAGCACACCGATGCCTTGAGACATTCATGAGTTATAAAGCTGAAAATATGAGTTGTGCTTTTAACTTTTGCACTTGGGGTCTCTGTAGTACACTCTGTAGTAATGAGATGGTTAAAAATGTGTGTTACTTTACAGCTTTGTCTAGAATTATTCTGACACCAATGCACTGTAAATTTAGCTGACACCGGTCTACCATTATGCGAGTGAGCACACACACACACACACACACACACTCACACACACAAACAGATCTTCATAGAAAAGCACAGAACAAAACGGGATGCTCTGGAGCAGCTTCACACAAAGCTAATGTCACCATGACCAATACAAAGCACTGAATAGAGTATAATAAAACCTCCCAGCAGTGGACGTGCAGTCAATGGAGAGATGGAACTCCATTTTCAGAACGAGTTGAAAACAGCGTTAATTTTGGCATCTGATTTATATTTAGTTTTAGTTTCCTGTAGAAAATGTGTATTAGTTTCAGTCTCGTTTTAGTCATTTAGGTAAAATAATAAAATGAGTCATTTTTTTTTTAACTTTTACTATTTTAGAAGCATTATTTCTCACTAACTTTCATAAATAACTTAAACTTTTACTTTTAAAAACATTATGGAAGGTATATGGCCACTTTTGTCTTTAAAAACAATTTGCATGTCACGCCCTTGTCCTGTTCTGTCTGTTTTCCCCGCAATGTGCTCACTTAGCTGTTTGTTATTGTCCATGTCTCCGCCCATGTCCTGCCTTTGTTCCTCCTCCTCGTCAGTGTCCTTGTCGCTTGTAATCTGTCCCCCCTCGTTAACTGTCTCAGGTGTCTCTTGTCTATGTAATGTATTTAAGTTCCCTTATCTTGCTTCCTGTTTGTCGGTCATTCGTTTCCCATGTCTAGTTGCTTGGTCTAGTCTGTCTGTCTGTCTGTCTCCGCTATTTCATCCTTTTGTTTCATTTGTCATTGGTTTGCTCTTCAGTCTGTGTTTCTCTTCACCTTTGTTTTATCTGTTTTTATCTGTTCCTCGCTTCGTGTTTGCCCTCAAGAGTGTTTGTCTTTGTTTAGTTATATTCCATTTAAATAAACATCGCTGTGTTTTAGCGTGTGCGTCCGCCCCGCGACCCTGACATTGCATTTATTTAGTAGATGCAAACCATGACAGTTGATTCCAAGAGTATTGACTTTACAAATTTTTGACCAACCGCTGATGTGAGTGATACCCAGAGACTCAAAGATATTACTCTTTTGGAGCCCAGTCTTTTCCTGAGAAAACAAACAGATGGAGCATTTTCTTGTTTTAATTTCCTTTTCAAATCAGAAATAACAGGTCAAGTATGAGTCTGTTGTTTTTGTTTAGTTATTATTCACTGACAAACACATTACCTCATTATTCTCATCTTTACATGATTATTTTTCTTTACCTCTATTCATTGTGTAAATAAGCAGTCAGGAACACAGGTTGGAGACCCAACATTAATACTGCTGTTCTTGTATATATATATATATATATATATATATATCAGTGGCGGATGCTGGTCTTTCAAGGAGGGGAAGCTCAGTTTCGGCCTACATCATAAAATGTGTCGGTTTATTTATACGTAAATTCTACCCTCCGTTCCTTTTCAAGAAAATGATCTGTGACCCTGTCGTACCAACAAGGCGTCTTTTCCAGGGACTTGACTGGTGTCCTCTCAATGGCCAGCAGAGCTAGGCTGCTTAAACGGCCTTGGCCCATGTGAAGTGTGTCCGCCTGTGAGTGCTTTGTGACGGTGGAGGGGCTCAGCAGCACCCGCTGGTCAGAAACTGTGATAGAAGTCAGAAAGAGTGATAGAAGTCAGTCTCCAAACACAAGCAGCTACAAAAAACCCACCAGAAATAGAAGCTCGATTTGTTGCTAGTCGTTTTTAACAAAGAAAAAATGCCGCTAAGAGGATTAAGAAAGTCTCCGGTTCAACTCAGAACAGAATGAAAATTTTATGCTCCCACGGATCTTTACACCAAAGTTTCGCTGATTTGCTAATTTCGCTGTCAATCAAAAAGGGATTCGCTGAGGGTCCAATGGGCGGGACAAAGCTCAGCATTTAACCAATGACTCGTTTCACTGCACTTTGCTGCTTCACTGTTGAACACTGTGGACGCTGTTTAAAGCACTGTGAAGCTGTGGGAATGATTGAGAGGAAAGCCACAGCTTTACCAGTGGTAAGAAGTTGATTCTGAACAAAAGTTCAACAGTATATATTTGATCACTTATTTTTTGACATTTTAGGGGAAGCTGAGCTTCCCTTGCAGTCTTAGAGCAATCGCCTCTGATATATATATATATATATATATATAGATATATATATATATATATATATATATATATATATATATATATATATAGGATGAAAGCAGGTATGGTTGAGTAAAACGATGACCCTGATCCATCATTCAAATTCCTATAATACTTACATTACACACAGCTCTACGTGCCTCATGGACAGAGCATGAGAACTGCAGTGTGAATACAGAAGGCTGTACATTGCCATGTCATCAAGAGCCACATTCAGCAGCAGGTATAAAGGTCTGTACTTAATGAATGAGGCAATTACTCAGAGACCGCTCTCTCTCTTTTTTTTTTTTTTTTTTTTTAAAGAGCACGCTGTCACATTTATCTCCTTCACACACCGCCTTTGAGGATAATGGCTGTTTAAAATAAATTAAAACAAAAACCCTCCTACATCAGAAGCATGACATGGCTTTGGGAGTTTTATAGTTTGTATAGGATTCGCTTAACCTCCCCATGTAAGGGAACATGCAAAATCAATCTGGATGATGGTGAAGCCCCCCACCCCGCCCCATGCAAATTAGTCTAGGAGATTTGCTCCTGAACACTTTGAATAATAGAGGAAGTAATAAATTCACCTTTATTCCTGACTGCGGGGAATTCCTGTACCTCGTTGCCTGGGTTTGATTTGTCACACAGGACAGACTGTGAGGGGAATATGAATAGCACTACAAGAGAGAAAATATCCATCCATCCATCCATCCATCCATTATCTGTAACCGCTTTTTCCAACTTAGGGTCGCGGGGGGTCCAGAGCCTACCTGGAATCATCGGGCGCAAGGCGGGAATACACCCTGGAGGGGACGCCAGTCCTTCACAGGGCAACACAGACACACACACATTCACTCACACACTCACACCTACGGACACTTTCAAGTCGCCAATCCACCTGCAACGTGTGTTTTTGGACTGTGGGAGGAAACCGGAGCACCCGGAGGAAACCCACGCGGACACGGGGAGAACACACCAACTCCTCACAGACAGTCACCCAGAGCGGGAATCGAACCCACAACCTCCAGGTTCCTGGAGCTGTGTGACTGCGACACTACCTGCTGCGCCACCGTGCCGCCTAAGAGAGAAAATATTATATATATAATAGTATATATAGTATCCCTATAGTCACATATGAGAGAATAGCATCATACGGAGCAGGCCCTTCTTTCTACAATCACTGCCCATTCTCTCAGCTCCACTGACCATGCACAAGCACTTAGTAGTTCTACAATTACAGACTATAGTCAGTTTGCTGCTCTGCATACTTTGCTTGCCCTTACCCCACAGGACCCCCACAGAGCAGGTGGTGGTGTATTAGTGTGTGTTGGACTGTTACAACTGTGGATCAGTTTTTAACCACTAAGCCCACTCTCTGTCCACCTTGTATGTTCACCTTGTCGATGTAAAGTCAGAGAGAGTAGCTCATCTGTTGCTACACAGTTTGTGTTGGGTGTCCTCTAGTCCTTCATCAGTGGACACAGGACTCTTTTGGCTGGATATCTTTGGTTGGTGGGCTGTTCTCAATCCAGCAGTGACACTGATGGCTTTAAAAACAACAGCAGCACTGCTGTGTCTGATCCACACCTATTAGCACAAACCACAACCACATCAGGCCATTGAAGAACAGGGTGAAAAAGAGGGAATCAAAGTATGCAGAGCAACACAAGGGCTACATTTTGTAATTGTAGAACCACAAAGTGCCTATGTATGGTCAATGGAGCAATGGATCTAGAGAGAGAGAGAGACAGAGAGAAATAAGGCTATTTGAGAAAGCCTCAGGCCCATGTGCCCGCACCATTCTACTGCCTTTACCAAATATAATACTGAGAACTTGCAGGAAGTCTATTAACATGGGCCTAATGGCCAGGCCATTATAACAGTATTAAAGTCCTGGCTGTGAAATCCATTGCCCGGGGGTGGGGGGAGAGTTGAGGATGGAGGGGGGGATGGATGGATGGGGGATGATGGGGTTGTAGGAAATCTGCAGTTCCTCCATTAGCTAAGTGAATCCGTACAGCTGTTTTTGTTCACACTGCTTTTATCAGCTGTTTCAAAACGAGCCCAAAACAAGCTGAGTAGACCTGTTCGATGTCCCTGACCTGCCGGGCGAAAGCATCATGTTCTGAATGTTATGTTTCCTGATGCGTGTTCCGTGACACAGATGTTTGTTTACGCACTGCGAGAGGCTCCGAGTGCAGCACTGGGTCACAACAAACCTTCACCCAAAACATCAGCAGTGCTATTACAGTTATTATTAACCACACACTGGCCTGCAACGGCACAATGAACAATTAATGAACCGCAGTTGCAGCTCCCTCTGCTCAACCTTCTGCAGATTCAGCCCAACGCAGGGGATGTGGTCATTCACAAGGCATTAATGCTTCCTCCAGCATGTTGAATCAGGCCAAATGCAAAGCGGAGGAGACCAGGGAATACCCTGACACATGCTAGAGCAGCACAGTTCGCTGGCCAATTCTCTGCCTCGCGGTCATTCCAAGTAGTGGCTTATTTAATAAGCGGCATGTTCCTTTAATGCAGATCTTGACTATGTGAAGGCCTATGCGGTTAACAAATGTATTCTACCATATTAATGACCATATTATAATTTTTGACCAGATATAAGTCAGTGGTGGGTCATTCTCAGCATTAACTCTCCTTAATCACTTCATGAGACAACACTATACTTGTGTGTTCAGTTATAAAATTAATTCTACATTATTTATATGTGTTCAACCTCTGACCATTAAGCCAATCTTGCTATTATTTGAGTAATGGATCTTTCTCAACACTTGCCCTTGCCATTCGGTTATTTACAAGCTACTTTTTAACCACTATTTCCATCACTGGTTAACATATGGGGATTGTCTGCTTTCAGAGTGCAGCACTGTTGTAAACAGATGGGAAATTTGGATAATCTTATCTCATACACAGCTCCTCTCCCTGCGCTGGAGAGGGTCTCTCACAGCCTCTTTGCATCAAGGGTATAAAGGATCCCACCGTGTAGCACAATGAGGAGAATAAGACTGTTAAAATCTGTTAGCCACAGTAGCATTTTTGCAATCAGATCAAATGTTTCCATGCCGCCACAAAGCTGAGGGTCAATCCTAAAGGTTGTCTCCCTATACCCTCCGTAGGGCACAGTGTTGGTCATAAAATAACGGCTTCTGCATGTTGTAATATATTATTTTCAGAAAATTTCCAAAAAATACGCATAAAAGTATGACAAATATAATAGCAATAATAATAATAATAGTAATAATAATACTAATAATAAGAGAAGAAGTAGAAATAAAACTATGGGAAAGAAGAATAACTAGGTTATAATATAAAATATAACAAACCAAAATATATAAAAACAAATACATATAGAAAACAACCATCTACTCACGAGAGGTGGTGTCTGAAACCCTTGCAAGGCTGTGGCATAGTTGTCCCTCAAGATTCGCATTTGGGTTTCACAGGAGGCATGCACTCACTTAACCCTTTACCTGCTGATTGGAAATTGTAGCAGTACAATCACCCCAGTGGTTCCCCCTGATACTTGGCTGATACAATGGGCCGCTGTCCTAAAAAAAAAAAAAAAAAAAGTTAAAGCTTCTGATTGTCAGATGTACAGTACATATATCAACAAATATGTGTTTAAATAATAATAATACATGAATAATAATGTGGATAATTATTTTAGTATTTATTTTAAATATTTTAATAAATAAACATTTGGCTTTATACATTAATCTAGAATCTGATATGGTTCTGCATGCTCTGCAAATAAACTCTTTATATCATCTTATACTATAATGATACACTGCAGCATACACTGTGTACAGTGTAATTCTTATTCCCAAGCTTTATGGACTGTACAACATCCATTATTACTGTTACAGGAAAACTCTGTATCAGCAAAAAAGCAGTTTCCAGAACTCACCTGTGGTCTAATATTTATGCAAATCTGAGTCTGAAGTTTATATATATATATATATATATATATATATATATATATATATATATATATATATATATATATATATATATATATATATCCAGAAGCACATACAAGGCTCAGAACATAAGCTCTCAACACTAAAACCCTAATAAACAGTCACAGTGATTAGGTTATTATCAGGGGCTTACAGTATTATAACACAGTGGAGCCTGAGATGGTCTAATGTAAGGACAGACTCATTTCATTTGAACGTGTGCATTTACATTTACACCTGCTACAGCAGCACGGGTCACTGGCCAGTTCTCTAATCACAGGTATTGATCCAGGATCAGGTCTGTTCACAAATGGACAAGGGTCACCAAGGTTTACACATAATCATTGTGTTTTAAGCCTCTCATTATATCCGACCATCATGAACTCACGTGTGTTATATTACTGTAACACCATGACGTCCTTGTACACCTGCAAGTCTATCAAAACCTGGCTATTGGGTTAACTCCATATATAAGACCTTCTAAAGCTTTCATAACAACTGAAACGAACCCACTTGAACTATAAAGTGGTAAAAATAGGTGCGTTAGTGATTTTCACCCTAGGAGACATCAGGACAACTGTTGCGTGTTGGAATAAGCAATTTTTGTAAATGACATCTGCAAATGTCAATAGACTGTTCCCTGTTTAATGAACCTAGTTATACTGTAATGGGTTTATACTGAAGACCTTTCACACAGCCAAGCTTAACTCCATTTATGGACCCTTATTTGGAAGAGTTCAGGCAAGGCCAGTATGAGGGGAAACTCTGTAACCAGAGGCTGGGAAACTGGAAATAATGAAACAGGGAAATACTACAGGGAAACACTGCTTGAGAAACTAGGCACAGGAAGCAAAGATAACATTTGCCAGCAACACACAAATAGGACTCGGGGTGTAAAAGAAAAACTGATTTGAATCTGTAAATCAGTTCAACACTCTACAATGTGGCTGCATCAATTTGAGTCCATATTCGATTAAAAAAAAAACAAAAAAAAAAACAAAACAAAAAAAAAAAAACCTAAATGGCTTAAAATCAATGCAGCTGTAGCAGTCTATGATCTGTACCTGCCTGATTTCCCTCTGTCTCTGTCTGTACATCATGCTGTGGAGGCCAAAACCTGTCTATACACTTTTATTGTAGGGACCAACTAACTCTGCCAATGAATCATTACCTTAAAATGTAAGGTTAGGGTTAGTGCCAGGGTAAGTCTCCACAAAATGAATGGAAGTCTATGTGATGGACCCCCAACACATACAGAGAGAGAGTGCATGTGAGAGAGAGAGAGAGAGAGAGGAGAGAGAGAGAGAGAGAGAGAGAGAGCATGTCAGAGAGAGAGAGAGAGAGAGAGAGAGAGAGAGAGAGAGAGCATGTCAGAGAGAGAGCATGTGAGAGAGAGAGAGAGACGGAGAGAGAGAGAGAGAGCATGAGAGAGAGAGAGAGCATGTGAGAGAGAGAGAGAGCATGAGAGAGAGAGAGCATGGTGAGAGAGAGAGAGAGAGAGAGAGAGATGAGAGAGAGAGAGAGAGAGAAAGGGAGAGAGAGAGAGAGCATGTGTGAGAGAGAGAGAGAATGTGTGAGAGAGAGAGAGAGAGAGAGAGCATGTGAGAGAGAGAGAGAGAGAGAGAGAGAGAGAGAGAGAAAGGGAGAGAGAGAGAGAGCATGTGTGAGAGAGAGAGAGAGAGAGAGAGAGAGAGAGAGAGAGAGAGCATGTGTGAGAGAGAGAGAGAGAGAGAGAGAGAGCATGTGTGAGAGAGAGAGAGAGCAAGTGTGAGAGAGAGAGAGAGAGAGAGAGAGAGCATGTGTGAGAGAGAGAGAGAGAGAGAGAGAGAGAGAGAGAGAGAGAGAGAGAGAGAGAGAGAGAGCACAGAATTCAAACCCTGATTTACACCACCGACTCTTAGGTCAAAAGTCTGGAAATGCTCTACCCTAATTTTCTCATATTCCCTGAGTCTCAACTGTCATTGAGCGATAAGAACAAGGCCCTTGTAAAAAATGCTTTCAAAACATTTTGCAGCATCAAGCCAGAGGAAGAGGCAAGGCAAGGCAAGTTTATTTATAGAGCACCTTTCGTACAAAATGGCAATTCAGTGTTTTACAGCGCGATACAGAAAGATTACAGTAGAATTTAAAAAGTAAAAGAATCTGATGTCTTTCTCCTAAGCTAAAGTCAGCGAATCCTCTCGTGCTTGTTTAGTCTCACTGAGCATCGGTTAATGCTAGAGGAAGATATTAAAAATATCCACGCGATCAAACTTCCACTTCCTCATCATCGATATCTCCTCGGTCTGTCACCGAGATGGGGGCTGGGGGCTGGGGGCTGTTGCCCTCTCTGGCGAGCGGATGATGGGCACACGCTCACGTCCTGGTGTTTTGATTCTATAATGGGCTCTGTGACCTGAACGTGACCGAGTCCTGACCCCGCTGGTGAACCATCACAAGCAGAAGGACACCAAGCCAATTAGGGGAGCATCACACCCAGAGCCTGACACTCACGGAATGAGGGCGCAAGAAAACACGCCCCAATTACACACAGCCAATGCCAGGCCTGGAGAGAGGGACACTGAAAAGATGTGACTGGTGCCACTAGAGCCGAGCATCAGACCACAACAATAATGACACCTGACTCAGCAAACCCAGAAACTCAGTGAGAATTACACATTACAGGTGCGTCTCAGTAGGCTACCTACTGAGCTTCCTTGCTCCCTGTTGCCTACTGTGTGGATCAGCAACACTGTAACCAAAGTCAGCTTATTTTCCCTTCTACACACCATTAAAAAGTGGGTTTTTCAAGGGTTTATTATTAAGAGTAATGGTTCGCTATAGCGCCCCCTCCAGGGTGTATTCCTGCCTTGCGCCCAATGATTCCAGGTAGGCTCTGGACCCACCGTGAACTGGATAAGCGCTTACAGATAATGGATGGATGGATGGATGGTTCGATATAGCACTATGAGTTCTAGATAGAATCACTGCATTTGGAAATGTGCATGTTGAAAGGGTTCTTCACATCATTAACGAATAATTCACCCTATATCTTATACAAGGGCGGCACGGCGGCAGGTAGTGTCGCAGTCACATAGCTCCAGGGGCCCCTGGAGGTTGTGGGTTCAATTCCCGCTCCAAGTGACTGTCTGTGAGGAGTGTGGTGTGTTCTCCCTGTGTCCGCGTGGGTTTCCAGTGATGTATTTCCGTTAAGAAATTTTGGGAGATGATTTTTTTCCATTGTGATTTGATTGGATGATTGGAGGCCAGGTGTTCCCAAACAGTGATATTATTGGTTAATATTGGTTTCCCATGCCCGCATACTCTTGCTGATCTAACAACAAGTGATATGGCACCATCAATTCTACTTCATTGGAAGTAGGACACAAACCCAAAGATGAACTAGTTCCACTTTGATTTCAGCTTAAGTTTAAAATTGGATTCTGAAGGAAGAGGCTGAAAAATAGACTAGAAATAAAAAAGATAAAGAAAAACATCCACAGCTTGAAATCTTTAAGTCCAGATTTGCTTTAAAAAAAATATCAGGGTGTTACCAAGAGTTATTTGGAGAAACAAAATGGAGGGACTACTTTAGTAGTATCGGTGACAACATTTAAAGGAGCAATACATCATTTTTACAACCAAATATTCATGAATCTTTGAATTTACTTCATTACATTTTGTCTTAAGGAGTGCTTTGGAGGGATGTTTTTAAAATATATGCTACTACAGAATACGAAAATCTGCAGAATCCTTTCTTACTTAAGAAGAATATTGTGTTGTGACCTACTGTAGCAACCAGCCGAACGTATTACAGCATTCCTGAATGAATACAGGGCGGCACGGTGGTGCAGCAGGTAGTGTCGCAGTGTCGCAGTTCGATTCCCGCTCCGGGTGACTGTCTGTGAGGAGTTTGGTGTGTTCTCCCTGTGTCTGCGTGGGTTTCCTCTGGGTGCACCTCCCACAGTCCAAAAACACACGTTGGTAGGTTGGTTGTTGACTCAAAAGTTTCCGTAGGTGTGAATGTGTGTCTGTGTTGCCCTGTGAAGGACTGGCGCCCCCTCCAGGGTGTGTTCCTGCCTTGTGCCCAATGATTCCAGGTAGGCTCTGGACCCACCTGTCAGGATTCACGGAGCGGACTGACGGAGGCGGACGCATTTGCTAAAACACGGTATTTTAATTATAATGAAAGGAATAACAAAACAACGACAGGAAACAGTAGTTACAACACAACACGAAATGAAACTAAACTAACACTTAGACAGACTAGACTGGGGAGCGAAACGACGAAGAGAGAAACTACAGAGACAGACAGATAACATGACTGACATGACAAAAGAGAATGTGAACGAAATGAACGACAAACAGGACGTGAAACAAGAGGGCTTAAATACTCACACAAACGAGACACACCTGGACAGATAACAAGGAGGACGGGTTAACAGATGACAGACGAGGAGGCGGGACAAAGGCGGAGACTAGAACATAAACAAAACATAGCCATGTGCAAATAAAGCACATGGCGGGGACAACAGACATGACAGGACGAAGGCGTGACAGATGCCCCCCCCAAGAACGCGCAACTCCCGGGCGCGTACTCCTAAACCCCCCAGGAGCTGGCGCAGGAGAGGGCACGAAAAACATGACAGGACAACAAACCAACAGGTGACAGGACTCAGGACAGGACGGGAACCGACACAGGAGCTGGGGACACGACAGGACCGAATATACGAGACGGGACATGGGACATGACAGGAGACTGACAAAGGGGAGCCACAAGAGACGAGAACGGACTGGACAGGACAGGAGTGGACACATGGGAAATGACGGGAGACTGGACTGGAGACAAGACAGGGGACTGAACGTGGGACTGATACGGAGACTGGACACGTTTGGGGACAGAAGACTGGACATGGACAGGTGACAGAACAGGGGACTGGAATGGAGACGGGACTGATGACAGGACTGGGTGCTGGGAATGGACGGGAGCAGAGACTGGTGACGAGACAGGGGACAGGATAGGAACATTAGACTGGACAGAAGACAGGACAGGTGACATGACACTAGACTGATACGGAGACTGGACATGACCAACTGGGGACTGGACATGAGACAGGACAGAGGGTTGGAACGGGGACTGAACAGGAGACGGGACTTGAGACTGAACAGAGGGTTGAAACGAGGACTGAACAGGACTAACAGGGGACTTGACAGGAGACGGGACTTGAGACAGGACCGATGGTTGAAACGGTGACTGGAGAGGAGACGAGACTTGAGACTGGACAGGGGGTTGAAACAAGGACTGGACAGGAGACGGGACATAGGGTTGAAATGGGGCCTGAACAGGACTAACAGGAAACTGGACTGGACTAGGTAGGGGAACAGGGACCAAGACATTCAGGGGGACAGACACAAACACCGTGACAGGGACCGGGACAGACACAAAGGCAGACACGGATACAGGGACAAGGACAGAGACGGGAACCAGGACAGGGACAGACAAGGGAACCAAAATAACAGGGGGGTGCCCAGGACTGGCTAATGTCTGTGTGGCAGTCTGAGGAACCAGCCTGGGCACAGTTCTGGGGATCGGCCCTGAAGTCCTTCGGGCCGACCTACGGACATGGACAGGGGAGGCCGTAGCCACAGTCACGGGGACAGGAGCGGCCGTAGCCACAGTCACGGGTACAGGAGAGGCCGTAGCCACAGTCACGGGTACAGGAGAGGCCGTAGCCACAGTCACGGGTACAGGAGAGGCCGTAGCCACAGTCACGGGTACAGGAGAGGCCGTAGCCACAGTCACGGGTACAGGAGAGGCCGTAGCCACAGTCACGGGTACAGGAGAGGCCGTAGCCACAGTCACGGGGACAGGAGAGGCCGTAGCCACAGTCACGGGGACAGGAGAGGCCGTAGCCACAGTCACGGGGACAGGAGAGGCCGTAGCCACAGTCACGGGGACAGGAGAGGCCGTAGCCACAGTCACGGGGACAGGAGCGGCGGGAGCCGCCATAGTCACGGGGACAGGAGCGGCGGGAGCCGCCATAGTCACGGGGACAGGAGCGGCGGGAGCCGCCATAGTCACGGGGACAGGAGCGGCGGGTACCGCCATCACAGACACTGGAGCGGCGGGTGCCGCCATCACGGGGACTGGAGCGGCGGGTGCCGCCATCACGGGGACTGGAGCGGCGGGTGCCGCCATCACGGGGACTGGAGCGGCAGGTGCCGCCATCACGGGGACTGGAGCGGCGGGTGCCGCCATAGTCACGGGGACAGGAGCGGCGGGAGCCGCCATAGTCACGGGGACAGGAGCGACGGGAGCCGCCATAGTCACGGGGACAGGAGCGGCGGGAGCCGCCATAGTCACGGGGACAGGAGCGGCGGGAGCCGCCATAGTCACGGGGACAGGAGCGGCGGGAGCCGCCATAGTCACGGGGACAGGAGCGGCGGGAGCCGCCATAGTCACGGGGACAGGAGCGGCGGGAGCCGCCATAGTCACGGGGACAGGAGCGGCGGGAGCCGCCATAGTCACGGGGACAGGAAGCCCTGCGACGTCGTCCACGGAGGCAGGGGAACCTGCGACGTCGTCCACGGAGGCAGGGGAACCTGCGACGTCGTCCACGGAGACAGGGGAACCTGCGACGTCGTCCACGGAGGCAGGGGAACCTGCGACGTCGTCCACGGAGGCAGGGGAACCTGCGACGACGTCCAAGGAGGCAGGGGGACCTGCGACGACGTCCAAGGAGGCAGGGGGACCTGCGACGACGTCCAAGGAGGCAGGGGGACCTGCGACGACGTCCAAGGAGGCAGGGGGACCTGCGACGACGTCCAAGGAGGCAGGGGGACCTGCGACGACGTCCAAGGAGGCAGGAGAGGCCCGCGTCGCGCTGACGAAGACAGGAGAGCCGCGCGCCGCGCTCTCGAGGACAGGAGAGGCGCGTGCCGCGCTCTCGAGGACAGGGGTTTGTGCTGCTCGCCGGGCTCGCGCTGGAGCTGTAAAGGGTTTAGGGGGTTTCATAGGCGCACCCATTAGATCACCTCGAGGTGCGCCCCTGTTAGCCTCAGGCCTCAGAGGTACGGAGGTGAGGCTAACAGCCCCTACCCTTAACGCCCCCCCAAAAATTTCCCCGGACCTGAGGGGGTAATCCTCCGTCGAGGGGGGAACTCCAGCACGGTTCTTCCGCCGACTCTTTCGACTCCCGCTGGCGCAACGACTCGATTCCCGAGTCGACTCCACCGCTATAGGATCCGGAACAGCGCCAGGCAGGAGCTGGAGCCGGCGACTCCATTCCGAGGCCGCTTTCAAAGCCTCCCCCACAGGATCTTTGGGGCCTGTGCGGAATGGAGTCCGGCGAACGGCACACCCCTTGAGGTAGTAATCCGCGCTAGCTGCGTCCTTGTGGTCGTTCATTCTGTCAGGATTCACGGAGCGGACTGACGGAGGCGGACGCATTTGCTAAAACACGGTATTTTAATTATAATGAAAGGAATAACAAAACAACGACAGGAAACAGTAGTTACAACACAACACGAAATGAAACTAAACTAACACTTAGACAGACTAGACTGGGGAGCGAAACGACGAAGAGAGAAACTACAGAGACAGACAGATAACATGACTGACATGACAAAAGAGAATGTGAACGAAATGAACGACAAACAGGACGTGAAACAAGAGGGCTTAAATACTCACACAAACGAGACACACCTGGACAGATAACAAGGAGGACGGGTTAACAGATGACAGACGAGGAGGCGGGACAAAGGCGGAGACTAGAACATAAACAAAACATAGCCATGTGCAAATAAAGCACATGGCGGGGACAACAGACATGACAGGACGAAGGCGTGACACCACCGCGACCCTGAACAGGATAAGCGCTTACAGATAATGAATGAATGAACGAATGAATGAATACAACATTTGCTGTAAATGTGTAAAATCTATAAAAGACTGTAAATATCTATTCAGTGATTTGTCTGCTTTAACAGAAAGTAGGAAAAGAAGACCCAATAATAGCCTTCAGTGTTTCCACAGCTGTTAAGAATGAGAAATATTGGAAAAAACTAAATATTCCGGAATATTGGAAGAATGGCATGTTTGAGGGGATCTAAAATGATTGACTAATGACCTGTCTGTAAGTTTTTATAAACATGTGATCTGTGTTCACTTGCAGTCAACACTGTATTGAATTTAGAGCCTGTTCCATCTACAGCGAAAATAAGTCAATATTACCCACCTATAGAGCAGGAATATCCTCACCTCGATTCATGCTTTTCAGTGTTTGGAGGTCTCTTCATTGTCTAAAAACCTCCAACATGAGAGAGAGAGAAAGCCCAGAACACCAGACCAAGACACTTTGTGTTGTTTGTTTTGTTTTGTTTTTTTGTTTTTTGTTTACCCATTTACAGACACTGGGGGTTAGTAAACACATTAGACCAGTTTTGAGCGCGCACACAGACTGGAGAGCAGCAAATGGTGAGGAAACATCAACATCATCAGAATTTTAATAAAAAGTGTGTGTGGGGGGTGTATTTTTAGGTTTTTTTTCTGTTTTTTATTAAAATTGTGAACGTCACCTTTAAGGGCATTAGAGATTAAGAGAATTAGAACCAGCATTTTCCATTACACTTTTCTTTATATCATCAGAGACATGGTGATGTGATGAAATTAGACAATTTAAGGTGGAATGGAGAGGTGAGTTTGGAGCCCCAGTGACTTACTACCACTCCAAACCGCATGGACAATGCAATCACGTAGGCCATAGTTAGCTTACTTTTCACGTATTTAGCTTTGGGTTCTTCAGTTTTTCACATGAATCAGTTGAATGTATAAGTTGATTCAGACCTACAGAACCCTGTCACTGAAACTTAAGCTGCGGATGATTTTTGCCAAAAAAACACCTGTAAGCAGGTTCGTAGCTGGCGAACAGAGGGTGCTCTACACAATGTTAGACTCTCATTTCCCTTAAACATGAAATACTGTTGAAATTTCCAAGAAAATCCATGAGCTCCAGTGAGAGCAGGCAACTAACAGAACTGCAAACATGTTGTGTGTTTTATCAAGGGCCTCTTGGAAATACATCATCACTGTCATTTGTTCTGAGAGTGAATAAACATGTTAAATAAATACAGGGTTGGCCATTTATACTACGGATACTGGAAGCCTGTGCTAGCATTTCTCCTGCGGTGTTGCTATCAGTGTGTGAAGAGTGGGAGAAGAGGGTTGCATTGACAATCCAACACAATGGGCAGCACTTTGAACACATTTTATAAGTGGTCAGAAACGTGTAAATAACTCATGAAAGAATAATGTTACGTTAAAACCAAGCACACCATTGTTTTTCTTGTTCAATTCCCAATATGTTTGATGTGTCACATGACCCTCTTCCCATTGAGAAAACAAAAGTTGGATCCAAAATGGCTGACATCAAAATGGCCGCCATGGTCACCACCCATCTTGAAAAGTTTCCCCCCTCCCATATACTAATGTGCCACAAACAGGAAGTTAATATCACCAACCATTCCCATTTTAAGGTGTATTGATATAAATGGCCCACCCTGTACATCCCTTCATGTAATGTGTTCATTTCACCAGTGTAACTGTATTCTGAATACTGTCTATTCACTCTGTAACTCTATTGGAATACAGTTACTATTCTACCTTTGTATACTTTTACATGTATCCAATTACTCCCCAAAACTGCTCTTAAATACATATCACAAGAGAACGTGAATCAAATTGCTTTGTAGCCCCTGAAAAAAACAGGTTATACTCCATAGGGTGGGTTCACCCCTGGGCTAAGATGGTATGACCATATCTGACACCACTCATTTTCTGACAATAATGATGGTCTAGGTGCATTTTGAAGACCACACTAATGGGGGTGGGGGCGGTTGGGGTCGTATAGGGTTCATACAGAGTCTCATCTACGTCAAGGCCACTGAAGTCTATTAATGGAATAAACAGATGGTTCTTCTGGTACTGGTCCAAATAATCCTTTTTAGGACGATGTATGATAAGAGCAGGTGATGAAGCTTGTTTCTCGGTTCAGTAGATGGATGTAGGATGTTATACGCTGCAATTACATGCTGCAGATGTCATCAAGCCCACGCCTTGATGCTTAAAAGATGTGACTGATGCAACAAAAGCCTCAGTGCGCATCCAGAGAAACAAACCCCCGAGTACACGATAACACCAGCTTATTGCTTCAGCAGCAATATAAAAATACCTCCTTCTACAATTACAGCATTGTGCACATGCTCTTAGAGGCTCTATGCAAACAGCCTTACACTAAAGACATAGAAAAAGTGCTGATATATTAGTGAACGTGTGTCAGAGGTCACTCTTCTGGACAGGAGACCAGACCACCAACCCAAATATACAGCAAACAGCGTCCAGCGCCAACTGATGGAGGACTAGAGGATGTCCAACACAAAGTGTGAGGGACCTACTGTCTCCGACTTTACATCTGCAAGGTGGACCAACGTCTGTGTTTAAACTCCAGCAGCACTGCTGTGTCTGATCCACTTGTACCACTGTATCTGTGCCACTCCCCATATTTTGGGAGTCCCGACCATTGAAGATCAGGTTGAAAGGGAGCTACATGGTCCATAGACCTATGAACATGGACCGTTCCTTTGTTCTTGAATCTATAAGGCCATTGTGAGTGGGAGATAAAATCATCATTCACTGAACACTAATGCAGACCCTTGCCTCAAGGGGAGAATGTGTCTATTATATTTGGCTAGAAAGGCTACTTTTCAACAGCAGTGCATTAGCAAACAGTTAGTATACAGATGATCAGTGCCTGGAAAATGGAAGTCGGGAAGAATGGATACCCGGAGAATCATTCCTCTCCCCTGATGGATCTACAGCTTCCCCTGCACCAAGCTCATTGAATTGAGAGTCACACTAGGACAAAGGCCTTGGGAGCTGATGTCTCATCGTTAATTTTGCATGTGTCTGCTCTCTCGAAACAGGTCTAATGTGTCTTTAGGGGCAGATGGCCCAAAGCTGAGCTTTCACATTAGAGAGTGAAGCTTGTCTGCTCACCTTGCAGATGCCTTTTATCGATCCTCTCTTCTGCGTGAACAGCATGAGCTTCAGGTGGGCTGTCATTACCATTTTGAGGGATTTTCACCATAAATTCAGCGCAGTGGAGAGTGAAACCCACCACACACACACACACACACCTGCTGATTCATACTCTCCGTGTGCTTCAGAAGCCATCCAAGATGCCCCATAACCTCCTTCTATTGCTTTGTCAATACCAGTTTGGGGCCATGTCAATGTTAGTTTAGATCGGTCCTGCTTCATAGATTTTTGAAAACCCATGGTAGGTTCTCCCCAGGGAAGAGAACTGGGTAATTAGCCTGGCCCAGTGCAGCCCCTCCTTCAAGACCCCACCTAACAGCAGAATCCGAATACTGCTTTACTCAGCCGGTCCAAAAGATCGAATACGAGCAATGACGCTCACTGGTCATTTGTTCCCATTTGCACCACTAGCAGGTTTTACCTGTTTATAGACTTAAGGCTTGTTATCTGAGCATTGCTGTGAGGATTTGATTGCATTCAGGCCTCATGAACATTAGTGAGGTCAGGTACAGGTGCTGGATGATTATTTCCGGACCACAAACCCTACTCCATCTCAACCTAAAAAAAATCAAAGAGATTGACCAGCTTTGTAACAGATATGGCTTCTGTTCTTGTGGGAAGGCTTTAGACTAGATGTAGTGATTGCTGTGAGGGTTTGATGGTGTCATTTGTAGCCCTTGTCCTGCTTATTAATTAGTGTGTGCTATTAAAGGCCTTTGTGTTCTTTCGGGCCTATGGTGTTGGACGGTCTGGTTTATCAGGGCTTGCGTAGCTCAGGAGTCCCACTATATTTTAAAAATTCATGTCCATTGTAAGTGGAAACTCAATAATTGATTCAGGTTTGGAATTTCTTTGATTTCTTCTTTATCGTTATTACCAGTATATTACCAGTAAATGTGTGTTGTTTGCTTGTTGTAAATCAAGCTTTTTTTTGTTTACCTTCATTGTAAAAGCCCCAGTGCAGTCTAAGCTCTCTTTGAGTATTTTTTATGATCCCTTGGTCCATGAAAAGGTGTCTTTTCTCTGCCTCCAAATGCAGTAATGTAGTGGCCCCTATGGGCTACCCTCTGTAAATCAATTTGGCATGACTTCTTTGATTTCAGCTGGAACTGCTTGCATACAATACAAGATTCCAGTCATCAACACAAGCAGATTAGGTCTTTATAAAATGTTTATTTCTATTTCCAAAACCACTGAAACTGTTTTCCTTGAGAAGGTGA